>NW_014577800.1:54853-58281 GCF_000485595.1 Priapulus caudatus
AAAATGCAAATGTTTTTCGTAAAAAAATAGCGCCCAAATTGCTGTGTTTCTGCTCAGTAAAACGAACACTCTCTGCCGTTATCCTAATTCGATTTTATTCGCCGTGTTGTTGAAACGAATTTCGGTTAAATTAGCATGGCCCGGGCCTGCGTCGGACACTCCTCTCGTGTGAGCAGATTCTTGCTCCCCGTGTGAGCAATTGTTTCAAGCAGGAAAATACGGTCTTGCCTTGTGCTGTTATAATTATTACCTTATTATCGCCAACCAATTCACGTGGAGCATGCCACACAACGATCACGGCACACACGCACGCACGCAACGCACACGCGCGCGCACACACGTACGCATACACACACACACGCACGCACTCACGCACGACACACCGTAGCGCATGCCACACCACACGCACGCGCGCACGCACACACGTTACGCATACACACACACGCAGCACACGACGTACGTCATACAGCAACCGCACGCACGGCACACATCACACGTACCCATACCACACACACGACACGCACGCATCGCCACGCAGCGCCGCCACGACACGGCGCGCACACACGTACGCCATACACAAGCGCACACACGCGACCTGCAGCGCACGCCAGCACGCACGCACGCACGCACGCACACACGTACGCTACGCATTACAGCACACGCACGCACGCACACGCACACACGGCGCACGCCACGCGCACGCACGCACGCAACGAGCACACACGTACGCCATACACACACGCACGCACGCACACACACACACATACGTACCCATACACACACGCACGCACGCACGCACGCACGCACACGCGCGCACACACGTTACGCTTACACACACGACGCACACACGCGCACGCACGCACGCACGCACGCACGCACGCACACACGTACGCATACACACACTACGCGACTAAACGCACACACACACACGTACCCATACACACACGCGTGCACACACGCACGCACGCACGCACACACAGCGCACACACACAGCACAACACACACACACACACACACACACACACACACACACACACACACACACACATATATATATATATATATATAGTATATTATATTATTAGATATGCGTATAAAATTGTTGATTGATGTCTGTGGTTTACACGCAGGTCAAGATGAGGATAGTTCACGCAGCCGTTCTGCTCAGCGTTGTCGCCAGTGTCATCAGCGATGCACGTTACGAGGGGGGCATCCACGGCCTGAGGAGTGGCCTCTATGGTGGGCGAGCGATTGACCTGAGCGGAAGTGGCGGCGCCCAACAGTCGATCACTGGAGGTCGCGAGTCTTCATCCAGTCGCAGCCGGTGGCGCCTCTAGCGGCTCTGGTTCGGGGCGTTAGGTACCGTCCAGCGTCCTGGCGCTCTAGGCGGCATCGCTGGCTCGTGTCTCGGGGGCGTTAGGTTCGTCAGCGGTGGCGCCTCTAGCGGCTCGGGTCTCGGGGGCGTTAGGTTCGTCAGCGGTGGCGCCTCTAGCGGCTCGGGTCTCGGGGGCGTTAGGTTCGTCAGCAGTGGCGCCTCTAGCGGCTCGGGTCTCGGAGGCGTTAGGTTCGTCAGCGGTGGCGCCTCTCGTGGCTCGCGTTTCGGTGATGGTGCCTTGCGCATTACCAGTGTGGGAGGCGGTCGCGTCGGTAGAGGGTTCATCCGTGGCTCGCTAGGTGGCGTGGGCAGGCAGACGGTGCGTACGGTGCGAAGAGGTGGAGCCACCGACCTGTTCGGATCGAGCGGAGGAGCCATCAACGTGAATACCTTCGGCAACTTCCTCGACACTCGATCCTACGGCCTCTCCAACTTCGCTCCCGGCTACGTCGCCATCGAAACCTTCCACTTCGACAATGCCCGCCAGGCGGCGCGGCAGCTCGCTCCAGCCGAAGCCATCATACCTGTCGAGAGAGAGCAGGTTGTCGTCGGACGTCGGTTCCGCAGCGGTTACGCCCGCCAGACGGAGACGAGCGGAGCATCACGAGAGGGTAGCGGCAGCGGCGAGGCAGGCATTGAGTTGACGGCGGCGCGCACGGCGAAGCAGGACGCCACGCAGCAGTTCGCGCAGCAGGCGACGGGAGATGGCAGCACCTCCCAGGGCGCTGGATACGTGTTCTCCCGCAACAACGACGGCCACATCGTCTTCCAACCGGTTACCGTCGAGTCAAGCCCCGTTCATTCCGGACCGGCATCCGCCCTTGGTTAAACGACCCCCGTTGGCGTTGCTGCTGATTAAATGCTTCCGTTTTTGCTGTCCTGCACGTGCTAAGCAACTGTGTCTTCCACCGGGCGTTTTTATTTCTCATTAAACCTAAGATTAACACCGTAGAAAAAAGAAAAGGCAATGGAAAACTACGCTGCTTTGTACGTTTGATTTTTTTGCGCACGCAAACACCGCGGGCACGCACGAGAAACGGTCCCTCGTCATAAAACGACGTTGCACATAAATCACAATATGAACCAACACAAAACCCAGTGGGAAAGCATAGGGGCCTACTGGTGTTTCGCAAATATCAAGAAATGCGGCTAAGTAAACATTTGTGAAAAAATATCATATAGCAGTGTGTAATACTACGTACTGAGCAAACACCGAACAGATGACAAATATATACAGCAATCAAAAGCATCATGCAATAACCAAGAGAAATCACGACACACACACGCGCGCACATAACACATCCTCGCTTTCCCTGTCTCTACCTTACCCTTTCCCTTACCCTTCCTCCCCATCCATCCATCCATCCATCCATCCATCCATCCATCCATCCATCCAACGGACGACGGCGGCAGACGAATGGTGATGGACGGGACGGAATGGCTCCATGGTCCATGGGGTGGATGGATGGAGTGGATGGCATAGATGGATGAATGGATGGTCGATGGAATGGATGGGCATGGATGGATGCGATGGATGGAATGGCATGGATGGGCTATGGGTGATGGATGGATGGATGGCATGGATGGCGATGGGCACTGGATGGTATGGATGGGTTTATGGAGGGATAGATGGATGAATGGATGGCATGGATGCGGGTGGATGGATGAGATGATGGAATGGGTGGTAGTATGGATGGTATGGCGATGGATGGAATGGATGGATGGATGGATTGGTGATCTGGCATGGATGGATGGATGTGTGGATGCGGATGCGGATGGCATGGTATGGATGGTAATGGGATGGATAGGGATGGATGGATGGCATGGAATGGATGGATGATGGTGATGGATGGTAATGAGTTATGGATGGATGGATGGTGGATGGATGGATGGATCGGAGGATGGATGGGTAGGGTATGACATGGATGGATGGGATGTGATGGCAATGGCTGATGGGCTATTGGATGGATAAATGACATGGATGGCATGGATAAGCATGAATGCATGGCATGGATGGACTAGGACAGCAGAATGATGGCATGGATGGCATGCA
>NW_014577800.1:60459-69865 GCF_000485595.1 Priapulus caudatus
CACAATCTATTGTATTTCCGTTGTATAATACGTTGTATTGCAATGTTTGTGTGTTGCGTTGTATTGCAGCTATAGTTGCTCTTCTGAGCGCGTAGCCGAACTAACTTTTACCTGCGGACCGTGGCTCTTTATATAGCCGGCTGGCTGGCACGCTGCTAAACTGGCAGTACCACCCAGTTTTGCCCAACTCCACCCATGTGACACAGTGCCGACGGGTACCTGAGCGGTGTAACCCCTGCCTTGCACACGGATTGTGCAACCCCCTGCCTTGTACCTGGGCAGTGTTACCGCCTTGCCTGACACTAGTATCTCCTGTTGGGGAATTTTTTATACGCACAGTTTTAGTCATTTCTTTCTTATTGTAAGAAACTTGATCCTATATGTTATAACCATGGCCATATCATTTCCTTTTCCCAAGTTCAGATAGTGTAGTTAACTCGTAGTTATTCAAGTAGTGTGGTTTTAGTAGCCTACGTCTCCTCCCCTGAAATCTCCACATTACGCTTGCCGGGAAAGTTGCGAGCCTGCTGGAAATTTTGTATTACACCCGATAACATGACAATGTCATCGAAACAATGTAAACGAAACAATGTAAATATTTTTTCGTTTCATCTGTTCGCTCTTTGTGCTTCGCTGATACATTATATCAAGATATCATACACGCGCATTACAAAGTAAATGTGATTAATGCAGACGTATATATAGTTGATAGCAAGTGCCACAGATGTGGAGATACTCTGCGAAGACCGAGATAACATATAGGATAAAATTGCCAGTTCAATAGCAAATTGTTTAGCTAAAAAAATGTTTTAGCGGTTTCCTACCTTGGCGAAAGTGTGTCTGGCAGTATCCAGCAGTGCGGACGCGTTGAAATTACATTTAAACACAACATTTCGTAATAATTCGCAGCTGAATTCAATATGGAGGCGAAATCATGAGAAAATTCAAAAATGCTTGTACATTTCTAGATGGTATGCGGGCATCACGTGAGCAAGGAGCTACATATATACCTATATATGGTTATGTAGCTCCTTGCACGTGAGGAATCGTTAGTTCCCGCTGTCACCGCCAGGGTACGGGGAACCAAACAAAAATAATGTGTCGTTTATATATATGAGGGGCGGACGGGGAGGATTTGAACTAGGAATTAATGTCAAGTAATGTGCATTTTGTAAGTTTAATAAATCAACGTTAAATCAGTTTTTTTCAGAAATTAATATCTCATTATCTGAACGGTGAAAACACGCTGTACAACTACATGTTAATACGACATTCCTGTAGTGAGTTATGCATAATTTTCTGACTCCACACATTTTGGTGAAATAATGGCGGCCATCTTTAAAGTTAGCCGCCATACGGGCATTTGGCAAAGTGACCCGAAAGTCCATCAAGTGATTTTGGACACTTCATATATCAGGCTAACCAAAAATCCATGTTGGATCTGTTCACCTCTTTGGTAATGAAATTTGGTCTGGCTCATGGACTAATACAACAGCGAGCAATTACTACAGCTAGTTGAAGCTTAGCGTGAGCATCATACCGCCGCGCCCTCTAATGGTACGGTACGCTAATAAAGTGTCATTGGCTCACGGTGCATGCTATGTCTATACCTACGTACCTACCTGTGTGCTTATAGGTATCGATCCCGCATCTGTTACCACATCCCGCTTTCGATAAATATATGTTCATTGATGATTATTTGACTGGGGTGCTCACTGTTTAATTGAAAACCAGTCGGACCAAGCGCTGTACTAAACGAAATGCTATTATCGTTGCGTTGACAGCACGTTGTCAAAATGCTATTACGTTATATTAATATTACATAGTTATAGCAATGATGAAATTAGCATCGTGACTTACATACATAATGAATAAAATAGTCAATTGTCGCGCTCCATCATTTGCAATTCTAGCGGTTGAATAAAGAAGACAAACGCACTACGGCTTTATCAGATATGCCGGATGTCCATAAATGCTATAGTGAGCATTGATATGCTAATCACAACACCAGCTGGAGGATCATACGTGGAACCCAACAAACGGGGAAGCGGCGCTATCGACTGTCGTGTGAGAAAAACACGTTTTCAGTATTCGTAGCAACGTACAGCGACGTGCGTCGAAACCGAATTGAATTATAGCGACAGCGACGGCGGTCTAGCAGCGGTGCATGTACATGAACCTGTCTACGCAGCTGTGAGATGAGTCGGGGGGGGGCACTCGTGTTGTAACACTGTGATCGAGTAATCAAATAATCAATAAGCGGTGAGATGGGCTCATGAGTACCCAAGCATTATGCTCGGTGGTAACCCCAGCATCCACGCTGTGAGGTGCACGCAGAGGAAGCTCACGACGAAGTTATTGGGATGGATACATATCGCATTATCTGAACGGGGAAAACCCGCAGTCAACTGGAGATCACCACGTACGCTTACGCACGCACGCACACGCGCGCGTGCGTGCGCGCACGCACGCACAGGCAACGCTCACACGCACCACGCACGCACGACCACGCACGCAAGCACCACACACACGCACGCACGCACACATACACAACACACACACACATACGCACAGCGTGACGCACCACACACACCACAGCGCGCAGCACGCCACACACACACACACAATACGCACGCACGCACGCACGCACGCACGCAACGCACGCGCACGCACGCACGTACGAACGCAGCGAACGCACACACACACACACACACACACACACACACACCACGACACACACACACACACACAATCTATTGTATTTCCGTTGTATAATACGTTGTATTGCAATGTTTGTGCTTGTTGCGTTGTATTGCCAGCTAGTTGCTCTTCTGAGCGGCTGTAGCGCGAACTAACCTTTTACTCTGCGGACCGTGGCTCTTTAATCATAGCGGCTGGCTGGCCACGCCTTGCTAAACTGGCCAGTTACCACCCAGTTTTGCCCAACTCCACCCATGTGACACAGTGCCGACCGGGTACCTGAGCGGTGTAAACCCCTGCCTTGCACACGGGGTTGTGCAACCCCTGCCCTTGTACGCTCGGGCAGTGTTACGCTGCCTGACACTAGTATCGTCCTGTTGGGGAATTTTTTTATACGCCACAGTTTTAGTCATTTCTTTCTTTATTGTAAGAAAACTTGATCCTATTATGTTATAACTCACATGGGCCATATCATTTCCTTTTCCCAAGTTCAGATAGTGTAGTTAACTCGTAGTTATTCCAGTAGTGTGCGTTTTAGTAGCCTACGTCCTCCTCCTGCTGAAATCTCCACATTACGCTGCCGGGAAAAGTTGCGAGCCTGCCCTGGAAATCTTTGTATTACACCCGATAACATGACAATGTCATCGAAACAATGTAAACGAAACAATGTAAATATTTTTTCGTTTCATCTGTTCGCTCTTTTGTGCTTCGCTGATACATTATATCAAGATATCATACACGCGCATTACACAAGTAAATGTGATTTAATGCAGACGTATATAATAGTTGATAGCAAGTGCCACAGATGTGGAGATACTCTGCGAAGACCGAGATAACATATAGGATAAAATTGCAGTTCAATAGCAATATTGTTTAGGCTAAAAAAATGTTTTAGCGGTTTCCTACCTTGGCGAAAGTGTGTCTGGCAGTATCCAGCAGTGCGGACGGCGTTGAATATTACATTTAAACACAACATTTCAGTAATAATTCCCAGCACTGAATTCATATGGAGGCGCAAATCATCGAGAAAATTCAAAAATGCTTGTACATTTCTAGATGGTATGCGGGCATCACGTGCAGCAAGGAGACTACAATATACCATATATATGGTTATGTAGTCCTTGCACGTGAGGAATCGTTAGTTCCCGCTGTCACCGCCAGGGTACGGGAACCAAACAAAAATAATGTGTCGTTTATATATATGGGGAGGGCGGACGGGGAGGATTTGAACTAGGAATTAATGTCAAGTAATGTGCATTTTGTAAGTTTAATAAATCAACGTTAAATCAGTTTTTTTCAGAAATTAATATCTCATTATCTGAACGGTGAAAACACGCTGTAACATGGATCGAGATGACCACGCACGCTTGCACACACCCACACAAACACACACACACACCACACAGACACACACACACACACACACACACACATACACACACATACACACACACACACACACACCACACACAACCAACACACACACCACACACACACACACACACACACACAGCCGGCTTTCATCTGACGGTGTACCATAGATCATGCAAAGAGCTTTTAGCATTCGGGTGCGCGGACGAAGCTCGCAAGCTTTGTTTAAATGTGGTCACGATCACCAGGCGTAATAGGGCGTCGAAGTTTAATGCTGATTTCATGCACTCATGTTGTTACTGTGTGGTTCCCTCATCGCGACCGCAGCATGGCCTGAAATTTTACTGCTCGCTTTCAGATCTATTATAGTACATTAAGCCTCACCGCCGGAACCGAGAATTGAAGTGGGCGTATGCGATTATGCAACATGAGGCCCTTACCAGTTAGCGACGTCCGCGTGCGGTTCGGCCACTGATCTCTATTATACTAGTGATCAGTGGGTTCGGCGCAGCGAGGCGGTATCGCTAAAAACAGACACGGCCTTATTAACGGGTAGCGTGTCTCGTGCAGTGGCAATCAAAGTCGAGAATCGTCACTAGTTGACTCTGGGAG
This sequence comes from Priapulus caudatus, assembly GCF_000485595.1. Lineage (NCBI taxonomy): Eukaryota > Metazoa > Priapulida > Priapulimorpha > Priapulimorphida > Priapulidae > Priapulus > Priapulus caudatus. Next base: position 65,143 of record NW_014577800.1, read on the forward strand.
AATAAGGACATGCGCGACGCCATACGGTTGAGACGAAAATCATCGATTTTCGACCACACACGATGATGTCGTTTCGAGAAACGATTAATATGGATCAGGGCGGTGGACACATCGTAACTAGTACGCCTGCATGAGGCGGCACACGCACGGCGACGCACGCACAACACACAACACATACGCCACGACACACTGCACACACACACACACAACCACACACACAGCACACACACACACGACACACACACACCACGCACAACACACACACAACACACACAACGTACGCGCACGCACACACACCAAACACGCACGCACGGCTCACGCCACACGACATGAGCGCACGGCACACACACGCGCACACACGCACGCACACACACACGTACGCACGCACACACACACGTACGCACGCACGCACACACACACACACACACACACACGCACACACACACACACACACATACAAACACAAACACATGCACACACACGCGCGCGCGCGCACGCACACACACGCGCACAAACACACACGCATGTATACGAACACGCACCCGCGCACGCCCAAGCACACAGGCACGCACGCGCACGCCCCCCCCCCCACACACACAGCATACAGTGCTGGCTGAACGCTCAGTCACACACCTAGAAGGAGTTATCGGGAATCAGACGAGCTTAGCGAAAGGGCCAATATCCGTTCATCAATGATTGACATGCACTTATCGTATTTGATTAGAAGTATATAAGGTCTAAAAAAATGCCTATAAAATATCGCCCTATGTCTTCCATACGACGTTGATGCCTGTTATAGACTACTGTATAAACTAGACGCTCACTAACGTAGATAACCGCGGGACTTATACCTAACCCCATACTTTAATGTGTTAATAACACGGTAAATGTCTTGCACGTCTTGTATGATTTAAAACTGTGTCTACAACAACACTGATAGATTATTATTCATAGAAAATTATCTGCTATAGCAAAGCTGCCTATTATTTAAAGTTTATTATTTACTGGTTATATTATTATGCTTTTCTTTTATTCTTTTTAATCAGTTATATTAATGTATTATTACTGACAATGGGTTTCCTGCTGTGCTAACTTTATGTCTTGCTTATGTTGTTTTTCTACAATACTGTAGCCACAGATTTTAATAAATACTAAAGGCCAAAACATTTTCTTGATTATTTCCCTCTAAAACAGGGCCGGGGTGCGTCTAAGATGTACCCGCCTAATATACTATAAGAGACGGTATTTGTTCGAAAAGATACGATACAATTTTATGTTGAACGTAGGTGATTATTTTTTGTTTAATGATTATAGTAGTTGATAGCAATCTAAAACCTACCATGACCACGCACCTGGATATTTAACTCACCTGGATTTTACTTTCACACTTTGGTGCAGCTTGTAGAATGGAATGAGCGTCCGTCTGTCCATTCGTAAAATAATTGTATAAATCGGAAGGTGGATGGCGAACATTTTACAGTGGAGTAATCAGTAATATGTCCGCTAACAGGATGGCCTAATTTGTCAACATGTTTTTTAACATTTTTTTGTCATTTATTTGAGAGAAAATACTTTTCTTTGAGACTAGCTACGTTAGCAGCATAACGGCTGATACATACAAACGCTTTCTATACAGTAATCACATTTCTTACGTCATTTACTTTCTTGATGCCTTGCCCGCAATTAATTGATAATGCGTAACAAAGTATATTAACAAGTACGTTGTGTTATGCGATCGCCAATAGGCCGGCAAGAACAGTATAATCACAGGATGTAATCGTAGTCGTGACTTTCCCATGTTCTTCTTCACCATTGGCACAAATAGCCAGGTAAACACTGTCGCTCTGCTGTACTTATTGCGATACTTGTGTCTTACTTATCTATATCTATATCTACATCTATATCGTTCTTACTCGCTCTCTCGCGCTCTCTCTCTCAATCTTTTCTCTCTCTCTCGGTTCTCTCTCTCTCCTCTCTCCTGCTCTCCTCTCTCTCTCTCCTCTCTATACCTCTCTCCTCTCTCTCTCGTCTTCTCTCTCTCTCCTCTTCTCCGTCTTCTCTGCTCTCTCTCTCTCGCTCTCTTCTCTCTCTCTCTTCTCTCTATATATATTATATATATAATATATAATAATACTTGTATGTAAGCCTAATGTATTTGGCGGCTAGTCCACCACTGAAAAAAATTTCAACTGAAAAAAGTCTGTATGTGAAAAAAATGGCATAGTTACTCGACGCCAGGCGTTTTAGCTCGGCAGCCAAACGAAGCCATTCGGCTAGCATTTATTATCGTCGGCACCCCGCTTAGCAAACATTGCTGCAGTCTCGGCCAACTATATAAATAGGTCGTGTCTATCGCCAGGCGTCTGGACCAGCGCTCGCAAATAAACATTCAGGCCAATGAGCACTTTATTCGTGCAGGTTCGGGCGGCGCGTAAACATACAAGCGATACTCAGCAGCAAATTGAAAGTCACTTGCGAGGAGCGAGTGGTTACGTCTCGTTGTATACCTGAAGGTGATACCGCAGCATGATCATTATCTTCGCGCTATTATAGCTGCGCTTCACACTGGGCACTAATATAGTGATATGCCACTAGATCTAACATTTCCTAACAGAGCTAGGGTAGGCATGATTTCCGCATAGAGTGTAAGGAAATTTGAAACGAACGCAGCGGCACCAACGAGCTGAATAGCATAGATATAGCGCGGAATAATATATAAAAATATAAAAAAAATCGGAAAGTATAATTGTGTCATTACCAGAGTGTAGCAGGGGAAAGGGGTAAAGAGTGTAACAATGAAGCGACGCAATGCACGATGGAGATCAGTAAACAGAAAGAATACATTTAGGCGTGCTGAGCACAGGAGACAGTTACAAAAATGGCAGATCGGATGGGAAGGTAAAGTAATAAAACTAATATAGAAGGGCTTCGCAAATTAAGACTGCGATGTTAGATGTGGCGCTTCGAAAAAGAAATCGAAATCGGCTCTGTAATGCCTGGACTGGCCTTTCACCAGGTTTGAGATTATTTGACCGACACGCGTGAAGTTTCCAGTTATATCAAATTATAGTATAATTATCAATATATGTACGGGGTAATATGTGTTGTTACACATCGTGTTAGATAATGCATTACGTGTCGCTGGTGTCCTTGCAAAACAAAACTCCGACTATAACTGACTTTCGCCGGATCGACAGGTGACAGTAAGCGCGAAATGCCTGCTAGGCATGCGGATTAAGTTTCCGTCAAGTAAATCTCTTTTGCGTAATGCTGTAACGACATAGTATATGAAGGGTGCGCTGCTCGTCAGCCAGAGCCGATTATAAACAACAACCATCGCACTTACGGGGGATTCACTGAACCGAACTGTTCATTTCTCCAGCAAGTTGCTAACGCGAACATCCCGCGTGTTTTAACACGAAAACCATCGACGGAGCTGGCATCCAACGAGAGCAAACTGCTTGCTCACGATGTACAGGGAGCAGAACGGTACGTTGCGTGGGATGTGATATGTGGGCCAGTACGTGTTGGCGAATGCGAGAAGCGGGAAGGATAGAAGACGCGTAGAGTGATGCGAGCAGTGCGCGTGCACGTTGTACGGCCGTAACTGTGTGGCATATTGGCACAACGCGCATCAAAATAGTGACGAAGGCTCGAGATCCCACCCACTTAACGTTGAGGCGGCACGTGACCCCCACATACGTGGGGGGAATCATACGGGCACAAGGGCGGATATGGTTTGATGCTGAGGAAATGAAGATGAGTGACCGATCACTTGACGCAATGTCGCGTTTCCATCTCTCTTCTTCCTCTCTCTCTCTCTCTCTGACTTTCTAGTTTTCTATTCTCTTGTTCGCTCTCGTCTCACCTCTCTCTCCTCCTCTCTCTCTCTCGCCCCGCTCTATGAGTCTCTCTGCCATATCTCTCCATCTCGCTCCCATCTCGATCTCTCATCTTCTCTCCCTCCCTGACTCTCTCTTTCCTCTCGTTTATCTCTCATCTTCCCCTTTCATCTCCTCTCTTCCTCTCTCTGTTCTCCTCTCTCCTCACCACTCTCCTCTCTCCAACTCTCGCTCTCTCCATCTCTCTCTCACTCTTCTCTCTTCCTCATCTCTCTCTCTCTCTCTCTCTCTCTCTCCTCGGGACACGGGAGGCGGTCAGCCTCTCTCTCTCTCTTCTCTCTCTTCTCCTTCTTTCCCTCATCTCTCCTCTCTCGCTAATCTCTTCTCCCTCTTCGTCTCTCTCTCTTCTCATCCACCTCGCTGTCACCTAATCCAATCTAATGTTTCCGCTCATCTTTCCTTCTCTCTCTTCTCTCCACGGGGTCGCTAATCTTAACTCGATGTCAACTAATACGGACGGACAGAGAACTCGCATATGCGATATAGTAATATAACGAACAATTGCGACTGGGCTTAGCGATAAACCTAAAGTTTGTAACCTATTACGCATTGAACGAAGACTCGGGGGCGTGTTTTGTAAACGTCTAGACGAATATAACCGGCGGCTTATAATGACTCAAAAATTACGCATGTCGGTCGAGGGCTAAAATTAGTAGACTAGCTTATAGATGCCGTCGTCTATATAGAGTACAAGCTTTCGCATAACGGGTCTACTGCAACGGTCGAGGCCACTGCGAGATCGTAGCATCCTTGCTCCGTTTTTTTCACAGCTTCGAGAATATTTCTAGGCAGGTTTTATACTACGGAAAAGGCGGGTTCCG
>NW_014577800.1:69890-73340 GCF_000485595.1 Priapulus caudatus
ACGGGAGGTGCATCCAACGAGAGCAAACTGTTTCGTTCGGCGATGTACAGGGTAGCGAACGTCGTATGCGTTGCGATGGTGATATAGTGGGCCGTGTTGGCGAATGCGCAGAGCGCGGAGGATAGAGAGTACGGCGTGAGTGAGTGCGATGCGTGCGCGTGCAGCGTGTGTACGCCGTAACTGCTGTGGCATATTGGGCACAGCGCATCAAATTAGTGACGAGGCTCGAGCATCACCCACTTACGTTGAGCGGCACGTGACCACACATAGTGGGGGGATTATACGCCCGATAGGCGATATGGTTGATGCTGAGGGAAATGGAAGATGAGTGACCGTCACTTGGACGCCTCGCGTATTCGCCATCTTCTCTTCCTCTCCTCTCTCTCTGCACTCTCTAGTTCTCTATTTTCTTGTTCTTCTCTCTCGTCTCAGCCTCTCTCTCTCTATCTCTCTCCTCTTCGCCCGCTCTATGAGTCTCTCTGCCCATATTTCTCTCGCTCTCGCTCCCTCTCTGATCTCTCTCTCTCTCTCCCTCTCTGACTCTCTCTCTCTCTCTCTCTCTCTCTCTCTCGGAATCTCTCTCTCTCTCTCTTTTCGTCCTCTTATCTCTCTCTCTCTCTCTTTCTTTCATCTTTCTCTCTCTCTCACTCTCTCTCCTCTACTGCATCTGCTCTTCCTCTCTCTCTCTCTCTCTCTCATCCACCCTCGCTGTCAGACTATCCATCTAACGTTTCCGCTCTCTTTCTCTCTCCCGGGGCTAATTACTCGTGTCACTACACGGAGGACAGAAAGTCGCATGTGCGATATATATATATAACGCACATGCGACTCTTGCTAAACCTACTGTAACCTATACGATTTAACGAAACTCGGCGTGTTCTGTAAACGCTAGACGTGATAACCGGCTATAATGAGCTCAAGAAATTACGCATGTCGGTCGAGGAGCTATATAGTAGCACTAGCTTATAATGCCGTCGTCTATATAAGTACAGCTTTCGCATAACGGGTCAGCTGCAACGCCACTCGAGATCGTAGCTCCTTGCTCCGTGTTTTTCACTCGAGATATTTCTAGGCAAGGTTGTTTACTCGGAAAGCGGTTCTCTGGGGGTGGGGGCTTAGCAGAGCAAACGTACGGGTACAAAAGTGATGGGGGTCGGCGTTTTACCGGCGGACGGTAGCAGCTGTGTACGTGTATCGTCTAATGACACCGTTAGCCTATCAGCAGGCAGTGTGGCGAAGGCTCGCGCATGCGCACTCGCTATTTGTGAGGACTATCGCGTCTCTCAGCAAAACGCTTCAAAGCAAAGACAAGTGATCAGCCTAAGCGAATGTCTTGCTTCGCCGGGTGGAGCATCGTCCGAACTTTGACCAGCACACAGGCTGGCGGAGCGAGGCATGCATCTCCGCGTGTATAAATATTGACTTCGCTGAGTAGCGCCCGCGTGACTCGGTCAGTGGGTGCACCCGTTCCCTCTCGTCGCTAGCTACTCCTATACCAACCGGACACCATCTACGATATGGTATCAGCCGAAACCACGTGACCCCGTTTACGTGTGGTGGGCTACGGACTCGTGATCCTTGGTACAGACTCGCAGTGCCTTTCTATGTGGAGACTTATTTACTGCTCGTGAGATTTCGTCGTGGCATGTAGACCGAGTTTTCGTATGCGTTATAGTGATCCATGTGTGGGGGAGCCAGTGAGAGTCAGCGGCAAGTATCGTTATATGCGCGTGTAGCCGAACGCGGTTTATGATGTTTATGATCGACGGAGTCTTGGAAGTCTGATCGACGTGCTGGTATTAACAACTGAAAAAGTCTCTGTGAAAAAAATGCATAGTTACTCGACGCAGCGTTTATAGCTCGGCAGCAAACGAAGCCATTCGGGCTTCACTTATCGTCGGCACCCCGCTTGCAACATTGCTAGTCTCGGGCCAACTATATAATAGGTCGTGTCTCGCCAGGCGTCTGACAGCGCTCGCAAATAAACATCAGGCCATGAGCGTTTATTTGTGAGTCGGAGCGCGGCGTAAACATACAGCGATACTCACAGCAATTGAGTCACTTGCGAGCGAGCGAGGGTTCGTCTCGTGTATACCTGAAGGTGATTACCGGCATGATCATTATCTTCGCGCTATATAGTGCGCTCACACTGGGGGGACTATATAGTGATGCCACTAAATGCTAACATTCCCTAACAGAGGTAGGGTAGGCATGTATTTCCGTAGAGTGTAAGCCGAAATTTGAAACGAACGCACAACGAGTGAATAGATTATACGGAATAATATATAAAAAGATATAAAAAGGATTGTAAAGTATATTGTGGTATACAGAGTGTAGCAGGGGGAGGGGGTAAAAGATGTACAATGAAGCGTACGGCATGTACGATGGAGATCAGTAAAAAAATAATACTTTAGGCGTGCTGAGTACAGGAGACAGTTACAAGGAATGCAGATCGGATGGAAGGTAAAGTATAAAACGTATATAGAAGGGCTTCGCAAATATAAACTGTGATGTTAGATGTGCGCTTCAAAAAGAATTGAAATTCAGTCGGTAGGCTGGACTGGCTTCACAGGTTTGAGAATTTATTTGACGACACGCGTGGATTTCAGTTTATATCAAATTTATAGTATAATTATTATATATGTACGGGATAATATGTGTTGTTTACATCGTGTAGATAATGCATTACGTGTCGCTGGTATGCCTTTGGCAAAACAAAACTCGACTATAACTGACTTTCGCCGGATCGACAGTGTGACCGCGCGGATGCTGCTGCTATCGGATTAAGTTTCCGTCTAGTAAATCTCTTTTCGTATATGCTGTAACGATGAGTATGTGAAGGGTGCCGCTGCTCGCAGCCCGAGCCGATTATAAACAACAACCATCGCTCTCGGATTCACTGAACGAACTGTTTTTCTCAGCGTTGCCCACCGCGAACATCCCGCGGTGTTTTAACCGAAACCATCGACGGGAGGCTGCATCCAACGAGAGCAAACTGTTTCGTTCCGATGTACAGGGTAGCGAACGTCGTTGCGTGGGATGTGATATAGTGGGCCAGTGTTGGCGATGCGAGAGCGGGAGGATAGAGAGTACGGGTGAGTGAGTGCGAGCGTGCGCGTGCACGTGTGTACGCCGTAACTGTGTGGCATATTGGGCACAGCGCATCAAATAGTGACGAGGCTCGAGATCCACCCACTTACGTTGAGGCGGCACGTGACCCCACATACGTGGGGGGGATTCACTACGGGCACGAAGGCGGATATGGTTGATGCTGAGGAAATGGAAGATGAGTGACGTCACTTGACGCATCGCGTTTCCATCTCTCTCTTCCTCTCTCTCTCTCTCTGACTCTCTAGTTTCTCTATTTCTCTTGTTCTCTCTCTCTCTCCCTCTCTCTCTCTATCTCTCTCTCTCGCCCGCTCTATGAGTCTCTCTGCCCATATTTCTCTC
>NW_014577800.1:77605-82605 GCF_000485595.1 Priapulus caudatus
CGGAACCCGCCTTTTCCGTAGTATAAAACCTGCCTAGAAATATTCTCGAAGCTGTGAAAAAAACGGAGCAAGGATGCTACGATCTCGCAGTGGCCTCGACCGTTGCAGTAGACCCGTTATGCGAAAGCTTGTACTCTATATAGACGACGGCATCTATAAGCTAGTCTACTAATTTTAGCCCTCGACCGACATGCGTAATTTTTGAGTCATTATAAGCCGCCGGTTATATTCGTCTAGACGTTTACAAAACACGCCCCCGAGTCTTCGTTCAATGCGTAATAGGTTACAAACTTTAGGTTTATCGCTAAGCCCAGTCGCAATTGTTCGTTATATTACTATATCGCATATGCGAGTTCTCTGTCCGTCCGTATTAGTTGACATCGAGTTAAGATTAGCGACCCCGTGGAGAGAAGAGAGAGAAGGAAAGATGAGCGGAAACATTAGATTGGATTAGGTGACAGCGAGGTGGATGAGAAGAGAGAGAGACGAAGAGGGAGAAGAGATTAGCGAGAGAGGAGAGATGAGGGAAAGAAAGAGAAGAGAGAGAAGAGAGAGAGAGAGGCTGACCGCCTCCCGTGTCCCGAGGAGAGAGAGAGAGAGAGAGAGAGAGAGATGAGGAAGAGAGAAGAGTGAGAGAGAGATGGAGAGAGCGAGAGTTGGAGAGAGGAGAGTGGTGAGGAGAGAGGAGAACAGAGAGAGGAAGAGAGGAGATGAAAGGGGAAGATGAGAGATAAACGAGAGGAAAGAGAGAGTCAGGGAGGGAGAGAAGATGAGAGATCGAGATGGGAGCGAGATGCGTGCGTGCGTGCGTGCGTGCGTGCGTGTTTGTGTATGTGTGCGTGTGTGTTTGTGTATGTGTGCGTGCGTATTTGTGTGGCTGCGTCCTGCCTACCTGCTCGTCTGCCTGCCCGCTTGTGTTTACCTATATCTGCCCAACTATCCACACATCTCATACAGTATGATATGCATTCATCTTTATCTAATCGTTTATTTATTCTTGTATAACGTTTTGTTTGGCATTTGATAAATCGTCTGCTAAAGTAGCATGGATCGTAGGGCCCCTACATAACACCAATAATTAGTATAGAGTCCACATAGAAACCTCGTGACCGCTAAGAGTACGCGCGCGTACACCCATGCACGTCCACCACAGCAGATCGAACTATACGCCGTTACGCTGTACGCTGTCCGAACGCGTGAGCCGCATTACGTAACATGCAGATCAATTGTTATATATACAGTTTCATTCTGTTTTGCTGGCGCCCCTAACCATGACATAAAATGCACAAGTATATATATATATATACGTACAAGTATACGTATATGTGCACAAGTATATATATATATATTTATTAGGCAGCTGTAGTTAGTGGCAAAAAAACGCAAACGCAGTAAACTTAAGCACCATTCTGGCGATTGTCGGCAGTATACTCAGTACTTTTATTTTGAATACTGCGGTATGCACGCGCCAAGCTGCCGCCGAACCGCGTTCACGCAGAATCCATAACTCGACTAATAATAATCGACTACAACTAAAATAAACATGAATGTAGATATATTCCACGATACGTATGCGCTATATGTGCATCAAATGAGTGTCGTATGTAGGTAATCATTGTTCCGTATAAGCTATGCGATTATCAAGTGCGAAATAATTATATAATTCACGTACTGTAGTATATAGTCTGTAAGCTTGCCTGGCTCTTGGCGCGTGTACGGCGCTTCTGGTTCGATTTGACACGCCGCCTCCGCATAGTAAGCGTATCCCACAAAGCCTCGCGCGAGTAATATGACGTCACTGCTCCCGCTTAGGCGTACGCCATTTTGAAAATTTTTCCGTCATAGTGGTTGTAATCATTCACCATCCTAAATATTCCTTGGTCAAAATTTAAAGTGTATGCTAACGTAGGTGTAGCTGAATATCTACGTTATTTGGCTGCCCGAGTATTACTATTCAACATGTCAGGTAAGTGCATGTTATTTGCATATCTTGCAGTGCTACCCCCTTGAAAAATTCTGTTTGCTTTCGCCGGCAAACGTTAGGTCGTATTTAACAGCGCCATAATTTGTGTTGTAGCTTTGAGCTTATGCTTCTGATTTTGTTGCAGGCAACGTAGGAGATATACAGTGGTGTTTCTCACAAGTCAAAGGGACTATGGACGACGATATCACTGAGGGTAAGCAGTGCTGTGGGGCATAGTTGATTTAATTGAGCTAATTTACAAAAACTGGGTCAGTTTTAATCAGTTTCCTGTAATTTGCATAAGTGACGATTTGTTATAGGTACTAATACTACTATTCTATCGCATATACGTGTTTATGAGTGAATGCGTGACTTTAATTTTTCAGAAAGGGGGGCGTGTTCAATAATTTGTCAAATGAGCATGCCATATTTCTTTAATTCTTGGTGTTGCACTGCAGATCTCCCTTGCTGTGCTTTGGCAGCTTGTGCTGGCTGTGTTGGCTATGCTTTCTGCACTCAGTGTGTTTTACTCCAGTTAGAATGTAGGATTATAGTGCATCATAAACTGCTGTAGGCCTATATATATACTTTGTCAGTTGTCCATCAACCAAAGAGATTTCAGATACACATACTGCATTACTGGTGACATTGTTAATCCATAATTATGATATATCAGTGTTCTGATCAAGGATTGTGTGGGACCCCTGCAAATGTGTTTTGCACATATACTATGTTCTAAGTATTATGATGAAAAAATATACCTGTATTCAGATTAAATGCAACGATGTTAAAGTTTCTTCCTCGGTGATCACGGTGAGCTTATGCATGCAATGCACAGGTACATGTCCTCAGAACTAATACAGGGTAGCAATATATATATATATATATATATATATAACTACCGCATTGATGAATTACACAGTAAAGCACCATTACCTAGTTTAATATAGGCAAGTTACCATTGACCAGTGCGTTGTTTTTGCTTGGAATGTGCATGTTAATTGTATGTACACAGCTATACTGCCTGATGCATATGGTTAGTATAAGTGCACGTTTACATGTACATATATGCTTACAAGTTACAATGTCAGTTACCACCTACTGTCTGTTTTTGTCGACTTTCTGGTTAACGAAAGGTTTAGCATTTAATTCTAATTGTAAATCAACAGCTGCATTTAAATTGATCGTACTGTATGGCAGGTACTGTATAGTGTATGTACGCTGTATATTTCGCAATTAGTTTAATTTTTGCGAATTTTGCGAACGCGTCCTCGACCGCGAAAATAACAACACGCTGTTCTTCACTGATTCGGGAATTCACCGACCCGCGAAATTAACCACTCGCGAAATTGTTCGTCAAGTCTGAATTTGCGAAAATATCTGTACACGAAAAATATGGCGTATACAGTAATACAATCTAGAATTTGTTGGATGTAGACAGTGCTAACAGCTTTTTTGCAAAATTGTCACATACAGCTTAGTGATTTTCTTCGAAATTAGAAGAAACTCCAAAGAAAATGTGTCTAATTATAATATATAAAGACATTGCTATAATTTGTAGCCAACCTACGAAACAACTTGACACTTGATCGTATGAAACTTCTTGAGAATCGAGCTTGCAGTCAACACGATACTTTTACAGAGCGCATTGTTTACACGGCAGGCTATGTTTACAATTTGACAATGGCAGGCATGGATATAGAGATATGGTCATGTGAGTGGCAGAAGTGCAAGTCATTATTAATATACTGTAGATGTATAGATCTGTTAACCGCAGTATTCTTAAGTAAAAAACTGTGAACCCATTTGTACTCTTTTTATATCTGTTTCTTACTATTGTTACAGCTGACATAATATCTACAGTAGAATTCAATCACGATGGAGAGCTTCTAGCTACAGGGGACAAGGGTGGACGTGTTGTTATTTTCCAACGAGAACAAGCGGTGAGTCTTCGTGATGTTTATTCGATTTAAAATGCTTAGATGGTTGACTGTTAAGTGTTGAAAATTGTTGCTAACAGTTGTAAATTCACCATATTAAAATTGTACTAATTCAGTTCTTCCTGGCATAGATACATCATTGTCATACAATGTCATCGATCACCCACTTGAGGTTCATACACATCAACCTGGAAAGTCTTGGGATTTTAAAATGACATTTTCCAAGCCTGGAAAGTCCTGGAAAACGGGCTGTTACTGTTTTCAGTCCTGAAAAGTCCTGTAAATTCATCATATATATATCTACTGTTAATAAATAACGATTTTCTTAGGTGTTGAAAGTCGAGTTATTGGTCGATTTAGCTTAAATCTGGAAATTCTGACAAATTTGCTTTTTTGTCATGGAAAAGTTCCAGAAAAAATGTGTCCTGTCATGTGTACAAACCGTACTACCCCAACACATTTTATTTTATTTGTTTAATACAGCTCGTAATATATTAAAAATGAACATTTCCAATGAAAGCCAGGATTTCAAACAGAATTTCCGACCGGTCTCTTGTTTTCCCTACTTTTACGATACTTTACATTATTAGGTATGCAGTTACAGCGCTGTCTAGAGTTCGAATTTTGATTACTTGTTTTCATTTGCTTCACAACAACTAATAACAACATGTTGAAAATATGGATATTTTATTAAATTGTATTTTTCTAAAGTCTAATATGAACTGTAAGTGTAATGGCAGGTAGACTTGTGAATGGTGGCATTTCAAGCAATCCTAATGCTAACACTTGTCAGGAAGCGTGGTGGCATGATGTACTCTAAGGACATCCTATGGCTCCTCGTTTTAATATTTATCTACATGGTACGCCTGGAATTTTACTCTTTACCTCTATCCGTAGAATCGTGTGTGTTCAGGGAATGATTGTTTAAAGTGAGGTCTAATCGTTATCATTTAAACATGATGTATTATTAGGATATTCATATATGGTAAATGTTTGAATGTTCACAGTTATTGTATCCCCCGCGACGAACTCGGCGGGGATACTATGGTTTCATGTCTGTCCAGCCGCCGCTCGGCGCCGCCGCAGACACTTTCCCT
>NW_014577800.1:90983-126145 GCF_000485595.1 Priapulus caudatus
GAGAGGCGGAGAGAGAGAGAAGAGGAGAGAGAGTAGAGAGAGAGAGAGAGCGAGCGAGAAGAGAGAGAGAGAGAGAAGAAAGAAGAGAGGGAGAGAGAGACGGGAGAGAGAGAGAAGAGAGAGAGAGAGAGAGAGCGAGATAGATATACAGACAGACAGATAGACAAACAAACAGACAGATAGACAGACAGAACAGACGATCGACGGACGGACGGACGGACGGACGGATGGACGGACGAACAGATAGATAGATAGATAAAATACGATAGATAGATAGATAGATAGATAGATAGAAGATAAATAATAGAATATAGAGTAGAGTAGATACGATAGGTAAATAGGATAGATAATCGATATATAGTATATAGATAGATAGATAGTAGATATATAGATAACATAAGACACTAATTAAGTAGACAGAATATCAGGCTAGACAAATAGACAAATAGACAGATACGACAAGATAGATAGCTATAGGTAAATAAATAAATAATAAATAGATAGATAGACGATAGAAAGATAGATACTAGACAAATAGATAGAGTAGATAGATAGGTAGACGGCAAAGCAGGATAGATAGATAGATAACATAGATAGAAGATAGATAGATAGATAGATAAGAAAATAGATATAGATAATAGATAGATAGATAGATTAGAAGATACGGTAACGTATAGTAATAATAGTATATAGTATATATATATATATATATATAATGATAGATAGATATAAGAATAGCATATAGACATAATTATACACAGATAGGGGCAGCTAGACAAATAGACATAATAGACAGATAGACAGATAGATAGATATACGGTAAATAAATAATAAATAAATCATAGATAGATAGATAGATAGATAGACAAATAGGATAGATAGATAAGATGATAGGTAGATAGATATAGAATAGACAGATTGAATAGGAAGATAGATAGATAAGATAGATAAGATAGATAGATAGGCTAGGTAGATATAGATAGATAGATAGACTAGATTAGATAGATAATAGATAATAGGATAGATAGATACGGTAAATAGATAGATAGATAGATAAGTAGATAGATAGATAGATAAACTAGCTAGATAGATAAGATAGAATAGATAGAGGTAGATAGATAGACTAGATAGATAATAATAGATAGATAGAGTAGTAGATATACATATAGACATAATTATATGACAAATGGGCACTTAGACAAATGCTCCCGAACCCAACACTAACTGTACACAGACTCGGCTATCTTATATATACAAGAACCCCAAATACCGTCTATGGTGTGGTGGCGATTTTACGCATTAATTACGTGGTACGGTAAAAAAACACGCCCCCCGGACCCCCCACTAGTTCCCTTCCCCCCTCCCCCTTCCCCTCCCCTTTTCCCTCCCCCTCCCCTCCCCCCTGTTTCAATTTCATCCTGGGGAGAACCCTGCGGGGGATACATGTAGTTGGCGACAACTGCCCTTTCTAGTTGGTCTTGGATGAAGCATACCTGCAAAATTCTTGGCAGCTGCTACATTTAAACTTGATGTCTGTATTATTGTTTTTTTTCCCTAGAATAAAAGCAGCCCATCGTACAGGAGAAGTGAATACAATGTCTACAGCACCTTCCAGAGCCACGAACCAGAATTTGACTACTTAAAAAGCTTAGAAATTGATGAGAAAATCAACAAAATAAAATGGTTGAAACGAAAGAACCCTGCTCACTTTCTATTGTCAACTAATGGTAAGTTGATTGCGTATACATCACTAAAGCCTAGCGCAGACTTGCGACTTTTGGTTGCTCGTCGCTGCAACCTGCAGCCGCACGCGATCGGTCGCACGCTTCACAGTGTGTGCACGCGCATGCAAGCAATTTCGGAGCGCTTGGGAGCGACGAGTTGCTGAAAATCAAACCAGTTTGATTTCTTGCAACTCGTTGCAAGCGACCAGAATCGCTACGAGTTACAGTTGCACGTTCCCGCAGACATGGCGATTTCACAGCAATTTCGACTGCGATTCTAGAATCGCAGCCGAGTTGCATGAAAAAGTCACAAGTCTGCGCTAGGCTTAAAGTTTAGCAACTCTTCTTCTGATAACATCCATAATCGTAATGCTGTACATAGCCTGTACATCACATCGTCTGCATCAGTCCATGCAGCTTTGCCGTGCTAAGGCTATGGCTACCTTCAGGTTGCCCTACTGCACTCTGCCTGCAAACTGCAGCAATAAATAATTTCGTCATTCATATGCTTTTTTTTTTAATCACACGTCATATCCATTATTTAAGGACATGAGAAGGAAAACCACACTGATCATCAGGGTTCACAATTAATACAAGTCTAAAGTCAACCAAAATTACAGCTTGTATTACTGAAATGTAAAGATCTTCTTTTCTGATGCATTCCTCAATTTGCTTCTAAGATACTTGGGGCCAGTTTCACAAAGCGTTATTAACTTTAATTATGATTAAATCACTAATCATAATTAACCTCCTGTAATTATGATTAGTTAATCATACTTAAAAATCTGTTTCACGAAGCGATTTAAGTACATATTTAACTAATCACACAATTAGCCGACTTAAACATGAATTACACTGTATTCAAAATGACGGACAAAGCCAAAAGTATCTGCAAATTCGGTACATGAAAAGGAATTAATTTGCAATTATAATGACTAGATTAGTACAGCTAATCTTAGAGAATTTAAATTACCTTGGGAAAAAATGAAGTAAAATTTCCAATTGTAAAATCTGCAGCGTACTTAATATACTAGTACTACCTACATGTATACTACTACTAGTACTAGCAACTAATTGTGATTAGTGGATTTAATCATGCTCCGGAGTAGAATTAAATATTGTGATTAACTTAATCATGATTAAAGTTAATTACGCTTCGTGAAACAGTCACTTCAATTTAAGTACGTGAAGTTAATCATGATTAAGGACTTAATTACGCTTTGTGAAACCATGTGATAGAAACCATGTAAATATATATATTATCTAGAGTGTATAAAGAAGGAGAGCGTACAACGGTAAAATGCTGAAACCATGTTGCAGTGTTAGTCGAATTAATAAACTTTCTCCGTTTTATTTTCAGTAACCGTTATAATTCTTTGCAGTATTATTGATCAGCTGTCTTACCTTGATAATATAAAACAAACCGTTCGATGCCGCTACGCTGAGATAATGAGCGGTGAAAATCTGGTATTTTCGCCGAGAAACGACTCAAGATCAGTGTTTACTGCAACTGTCTCTCGTTTTGTGGACTGTATACATGTTGCTTCTGGTCGCCGCTGTGTAGCGCTGACTCGATACGTTATTACTACAGCGTTACTACATCCAGCGTAAGGGGCGGGTCATCACCATGGCGATAAATGACAAGACGTTTTTGTGGAGTAATGGCTGCGTCAATGACTGGAAATGCGAGAAAAGATAGTAGAAGGAAAAGAAATTTTATTGTCAATGAATGACGGAAACACGCGAGGTTTCCCGAAGCTATCGCCAGAACGAGAGACAGTTGCAGTAAACACTGATCTCGAGTCGGTTTTCGGCGAAAATACCAGATTTTCACCGCTCATTATCTCAGCGTAGAGGCATCGTAGGGACAAGCAGTTTGTTTTATATTAGCAGGGTAGGACAGCTGATCAATAATACCACAAAGAATCGTCAAAATAAAACGGGCAAAGTTTATTAATTCGACTAATACTGCGGCATGGTTTCAGCATTTCACCGTTGTACGCTCTCCTTCTTTATACGCTCTTGATATTATTGTTACATGTTCTGTGAGAAAAAATCATAAGTTTAGTCAGACAACTTCAGTAACTGGGCCAGTTGGGCAACAGACTCCTTAAAATTGTTTTACTTTATTACAAACAATTACGAGTTGGATACACTGCTACATATTTTTGAAGTATCAGTGAACAATCTTCACGGTTGAGTAACAATGAACCCAGATAGACCTATCAGTGAACAGCGTGGGGATGTGAACGAATCGATCTGAACGTAGTGTCCTGATTTCAGATAAGACAATAAAGCTATGGAAGGTGTCCGAACGTGACAAAATGATCGAGGGCTATAACACGAAGGCCGACAACGGGATCATGCGACCGCCGGCCAGCGTGACCGCGCTGCGCGTTCCCCTCGTGAAGCCCATGGAGCTGATGGTGGAGGCTAGTCCACGGCGCGTGTTCGCGAACGCTCACACATATCACATCAACTCTATCTCGGTGAACAGCGACCAGGAGACGTACATGTCGGCCGATGACCTCAGGATCAATCTGTGGAATCTAGAGATAACGGACCAGAGTTTTAGTATCCTTCTGTATCTGCTGTGCGTGTCTGCATGCGTGCGTGTGTGTCTCCGTGCTAAATGGTAGGATAAATAATTGTTATGGTTTGGAATAGTTTATGTGTGGAGGGTGCTTGCATAATGGAATAGCTGAGAATGAAGGGTGTGAACCCATTTGTGTGTGTGTACATGTGTGTATGTCTGTGTATGCGATGTGTGTTAGAATAGGAATAGAAATGTGATTCTAAATGTAGTAACCAGGTTATTGTTATCAATCGGAGTACAAAAAGTCGTGCATTTCCTTCACCGGCATTGTGCAGATATTGTCGATATAAAGCCACAGAACATGGAAGAGCTAACAGAAGTGATAACGGCAGCAGAATTCCACCCCATCGACTGTAATTTATTTGTATATAGCTCTAGCAAAGGAACGATTAGGTTATGTGACATGCGCTCATCGGCTCTCTGTGATAAGCACGCCAAATGTGAGTACTTGCGTGACGACATTACATCATGTTTAAAGAAATTCCCCTGTTGAATATAAGTGTTTTGTGGGTTGAACTGCTGTGTAACAGATTGCAATGGCAGTCAACGTAAAAGCATCGATGCCTGATTGACTTTTATTGGCACAGTATTATCTATCGTAGGGTGCTAACAGCTTTCTTTATACAGAGAAAGTTGCAACGTGCGCGTGGTCTCGTGAAATATGTAGTTTATTGGTGTTGAGTCTCTGCGAGTGACGGTCCGCATGGCTCCTGGGAAACCTATAAAGTTCTGAAATTTTAATGTGAAATTTTCTAGTTCTGGAAACTCATGGAAATTGACCTCATGTTTATTGTGTCCACATTTTACCCACAATGCAGCAAAATGAAACGGAAGATAAAGGTTATTGGAAAAAATTTCAGGAGCGTTGCAAATGCATCAATACATTTGGCTTAATTTTATCCTGAACAAGAAAGAATCTTGAGAAATCTTGAGTCCTGGAAAGTCTGTTTACTATGAGTCTTACAAAAGTCATGTAAAGGTCTGCAAAAATTTGTTTGGTGTAAAAACGTTACAGTAGGGATTGCCTGATCAAACTTATCTGTGTATTGCATTTGCAGTGTTTCCACAAAAAGGCCTGAAAAGGCCTGAAAAAAATTCTTTTTGATGTAATAACGTAGGTATTGTCTCATCTGCTTATTGCGTTTTCAGTGTTTGAGGAACCGGAGGATCCGACCAATCGTAGCTTCTTTTCGGAGATCATCAGCAGCATATCTGACGTGAAGTTTAGCCACAGCGGTCGCTACATGATCACGCGAGACTACCTCTCCGTCAAGGTGTGGGATCTTAACATGGACACAAAGCCGGTGGAGTCTTATCAGGTGTGTGGCGTGTGATCGCTCAGTGGAAAGCGGCAGCAGGGTGCGAATTTAATGCGAGTCCGGAAGCAATTACTCCCTGATTTACTGTCGGACTCCCTGATTTGATATATATGCAGGTACGGGTCAGAATGTGTAATTCCTTGTATGCGAAAAATGCGTGGAGGAAAACCGAGACTCAAGCAACACAGCTCGAGGGAGTTGAGAAACCGAGGCTCAGAACTGTGGATGTTCGTGTAGTAATGTGGATGTGTAAGTCAAATGATGGTATTCCCTAGGAGTGTGTTGAATCATGCTTAAATGATGGCTTTGTTTTTTTTACTTTCAGGTGCATGAATACCTTCGAAGTAAATTGTGTTCGTTATACGAGAATGACTGCATTTTCGATAAGTTTGAAACCTGCTGGAATGGGGCAGATGGGTAAGCTTACTAAACGTGTGTACTGACAGTTAACTATTTTAAGCAGTCAACACATTGATGGATGGTATAGCCATATTCCTTAAAGCCTCACAATGCGCATCCAAACGCTAAAACTTCTCCAGTACTAGACTAGCAACTACTTTGTGGCATGCATAATCACACTACCTTATGACAAAATAAACTCTAGTTCCTCCCATTTGACTGCGCGTTCCCAACAAGAAAGAGGTGCGAAATCAGGTAATCAGGCGCCAACGCTAAATTGTTTCAAACAACATAGCATCGACTTGGTTTGGTGACGTCACATGTTGCTACAGGGTGTTGAGCAAGGAATTGTTTGTCCCGGGTAAACTGTTTGCATAGTGGCGACAGTGCATAAGATAGTTGTAGTATTGTGAACTGTAACATCTGTATATGTAACATCAAAGACTATTAAGAAAGTATTTATAGGCAGCGTAATAAACGTGAAAATAACGTATTGATTTTAGGCTTGATATCGCTAACAGCGCGAACATTGCGCTAGCAGCGTGCAAGCGAAAAACGCACACGGGCCGTAGAAATCTTTGCTACACCCGCTGGACGGTTGCCTTGCAGAGCAACGCAAACGTGTCAACAACATCGGAGAATTTGAACAACAGTGGAGATATTTTCAAATACCTTTTATAAGACAACGCGCAGTGAAATGGGAGGCACTAGAGTTTATTTTGTCATAAGGTAGTGTGATTATTCATGCCACGAAGTATTTGCTAGTCTAGTACTGTAGAAATTAGCGTTTGGATGCGCATTGTGAGGCTTTAACTAGCCTTTGTGCTAGGGACATCACCATGCAGTTGTTAATTTTTTTCACTGATGATGCAGTATGGCAATTTAAACTGGTATTGACTTGCAACGTTCGGTGGTGTCATTGTGAAGTGGCCAGGTACATATCATCTTGTAACCATAGCAACCAACATCTGTTACATGCATAATTGTTTATACATGGAAGTAACAGCATGCATTGGATAATGCTGATCAGAGTATATTTGGTTCCTCTTGCAGCCAAATAATGACAGGATCCTACAACAATTTCTTCCGTATCTTTGACCGAAACACGAAACGGGACATAACGCTAGAAGCTTCTAGAGAAAATGCCAAGCCGAAGGCTGTGCTTAAGCCAAGAAAGGTAATGTAGTAATAGCATTTGTGCTGAGGATTGATTCTAAATTTAGTTGTCTTGAATTGAACTTTACGTAAATGTATAAATGTTCCTCTAGTTGGATTCGTTACAACCAGGACTTGTTGACGACAGTTTACTGCAACTCTAATATGAGTTCAGCATTTTGTTTGGTTGTTTTGTTCAACTACAAGTTGACGCTTGTATGATTAAGAACGTCTTTACTCTAAATTGAATTGGAATCTATTTTTTGGACTGATAGTGTGTGTTTATTTAGCATTTATATGTATCCATGTGTATGGGTGTAGGTGTATGCGTGTGCGTAACTGCGTGTGTGTTTGCGTGCGTGTGTCCTGATGTTCGTACATGCATGTGTGCATGTGTCAAGGTGTGCCAAAAACAGATAGTCACACATGTTGTTCTTACAGGTGTGCACTGGTGGAAAGCGCAAAAAGGACGAGATCAGTGTTGACTGCTTAGACTTCAACAAAAAGATCTTGCACACAGCGTGGCACCCTACGGAGAACATCATTGCTGTCGCTGCCACCAATAACCTATACCTGTTCCAGGACAAAGTATAGCACCTCGTGCCACAAGGTAGCGTCACAGGTCGAGTACTCTCGAGCTTTGTCACGTCTACGGAGCGTGCAGGCGTTTGGTGTTAGACCGTGTGGACCCATCGCGTCACGTTCAGACCGGAGCGCTATGCCTGATGTCAACCTACGTGTGGTGACGATGTCGGAGCAGCTGCATTGCCGCCCCCATGATTGGTGGCTGCGGCATGTGTTAGGGGTGTCAACCTCCCAGTGGTTGTCAGCGCCCCATTAATTCTAACATCAGAAAACCATGTGCCGCGTGTTCGGGACCAGGCATTCTGCAATGCATTTACGACAGGAGCGTTGGCGTCCTGTGTGACCCAAGTGCAATCTCGTGGCGGCATACTTCATGCTTTCCGTTTCACGGTCAAGCAAAGCGCTTGCAGTCACCAGGCTGATAGTGGTGCTTCGTCCGATGTCACTAAGGCCGCATTGAGCGCACAGGAACCTACTCCCCCCCGTTGAGATTTGCGCCTTGTGATTTCGTCGACTGTTCAACGCAGGCTGCAAGGCGCCGGATATGACGTCTTTCGATATTGCCTAAGAGAGAGAGAACAAGGAAGCGAGTCGGGCGTTATATGTCCGCGGTTGTTTCTTGTAGGTTATACTCTTCCTGCACGAGACAGGAACAGATTGATATGCTTCAGGACACATGTTGCACATCCCCAGCTTCCATGCAGTAGTTGGACGATTTAGCACTTACAATGCGGAGTAGCTGGTACAGGTTTCCCTCATGAGAAACACCTGAAATTGTTTGCTGCAGATCTGCCACAGTGAGTGCTTTGTTGTTAGCCTTCTGGGCAGCTTCCAAATGAAATCCATATGCAGATTTATTATTTGTACTGCAGTGATACAGTCATTGTTACTTTGAATGTAAGATTGAGTAAAAAAAAAAGCTACACCGAAAGATGTATACATGTGCTGCTATATGCCAACTAGCACCGTACATGTTATCTGGCTACCAGCAGCGAGCTGTTGGCATTTCGTACACATTCCATCGTAATGTCTACCTGCGCACATACGGATGCGGTACCGGTGCGGTCACCCCCTAGCTTCACCGATCGGTTGCCCCGTAGGTAGTTCTGAGTAGTTTGCGACGGTTTGTCGCGGAAGCGTGATCACGGGTCGAAGTTAAATGTGCGTGTCGTCGTCGTCGGCGTCGGCAGCAGCAGTCTACTCCGTGTGCTGGCAGTTTACACACGGGGCGTGGTGCGAGCTCGCATGTCTCTGCTGCTATTCACTCGTGTTTCATTTGTGCAGTCGTGAATTGTGCAGTCATGGTAAAATTATGAAGTACTTGGCATCGGTGGTGTGTAATATGATGGTGATTGTGTGTTTGTGGCTTACTGCGATAATACATGTACTTGTGCGTTGTATGTGCCAAATGTTTAACCCGTAGGTGTCGTCTTCTAATTTTGTGTTTACGAAAGCAAATATCTCAAAATCTGAACAGTGTATATGTAACGAGAGTACACAATAGAGGTTTCCCCTTATTTTCACGTAAGTCTTTATTGTGTACTCTTGTTATGTATCGTCAACACCTGACCAGCTGCCGTGTGTGTATATGATCTAATACTTAAGCTGAATGTTGTATCCCACCTACCTGATAAACGTCATAAGTTGTAGCTGTTGCATGATGTCCATTGACATACTTTGCTTGCATCCCCATACTTTGCTATCATCTCAAGGTATGACCTACGCACGTGTGCTATTACATCGTATACCAGCAGCTGTTTGTGTAAGTGCGAAGATTCGTTTTCGATGTCTAGTGTGCCTTTTCCTGTTGTCTGTAGACTGATATGCTACCTTCGTTGTTACATATACCCAGTATGTCCAGGTATACTCGGAGTAGCGGCATGGTTCCACGTGGTGGCATATGGATGCAAAGTGCCACATCAAGTGTATAGGGTGATGACAACCTATAGCTGTTGGCTGCAGTGGATGTAAGACAGCATGCTCATTTGTACTTATCACTTCAAATTCTTATTGAAGCGATGCTAACTTCGTTTCATCGTTGGGCAACCTACCACTTGTGACACAGAGCTGTAATTGAATTTTGCTGCTCAGTGGCCATAAGGCTATATCTTCATCTTTCAAATGCTTCATGGCCCGTTGGATTTATTTAAGTTTTCGGCGAATTATGTTGCAGTTTCTAGTTCTAATTTACATGCAACTGTGTAACATCAACACAAATAGCACAGCTGGTAGCGTCAGATGGCTTAAGTATTAGCATGCCAAAAGCTGCACAGCCCTGGCTGAGCTAAGAGTAACATCTGTATGTCGGTCTTGAATAGGTGGTGGACGCCCACGGGATTTCGTCTGGGTCAGGTGCGGGTATAGGTGGATGGAACCAAGCTGGAAGCTACTCGTTGAAACTGAGGTGGGAAAAGATGTACTACAGCTGGAGCCGGTTGCAATCGATCGTCTGTGAATGTGTTGGTTCCGAGGCAATGCTTGTAAGGGCTGATTAAGTGAATGTCTACGGGTGTCACTGTGCGGGTTCGTGTGGAATGAATTCCAAAATAAGCCGATGTGTGTTGCGTGTGCGGTCAAATGAGATTGCCTACGAATGTATGGGGTTGAAAGAAGCGGCGGTACGCCTGTAGGTGGCGTGCGCATAGTATTTCCTAAGCTGCATGACGGAGTGTTGGGGAAGAGCAGTGCGTTTTCTTCCAGCGTGTTGCAGCATATGCATTCCTTACGGTGCGTTGCGCTGTTGACATTTTTGAGTTGTCGTATCGTATGTTGGTGGTAATCGTGTGTGCGTGCGTGCGTTCGTGCGCGTGAATGTGTTCGTACGTGCGTGGCTGTCTGGCTGCCTGCGTGTATACAAAGTAAAATGGACGAGAGCGTTATTTTTCCCAGTGATTTATCTACCCAAAGAGAATAGAAAAAAAATCTAGCAGTCGCTTGATTTCTGCCGAATGTAATTACTGCGTGGACAATTCATGAACAGATCGCTGGTCGCATTGAAGGTAAATCTGTGACACGGCCGTTCTCCTACTCAAACGTGGTGGACGGTCTAAATAATTATGTCTCATTGCTAAACAGATTTTTAATTTGTTCTAATGGGGGAGGTATTATTTGTCATTTGTGAGCCTTGTTCATGACGGCTTGCCATATGCTTCGTGCGCGTTTGTACAGTTATAACGTCTGGGAGTAGCAGTGCTGCCACCATGTGGTTGTTGGTTATAAAATTTGAAGATTATGAAAATGTGACCGATATACAAGCTGTTTATATTGAACCCTACCAAAATAAGGACGGGTTTGATGCATAAAATTATTGAAAGTAAAATTAATGTGTAAAAGTGATTTGTTTTTTTGTTTATTGTGTGTATCGTTTGATTTACAATGTGTAACCAGTAAAAATATATAAAAACCAAAACTCGCGCATTCCGTTTTCGTGTCGCTAGGACACCGATTGTATTGAAACAAATTGTGCGATGCCATTTGAACCAATGCGAGTAAGCGATATTTTTGTTTTAGAACTTGTCCACATTTGACGCACAAAAACGTTGAAATGCATAGCAAGCGCATTTTCAGCATCACGGTCATAGACTCGTATAGCTAGCGGCATGGGGAAAGATTGGGATTGCCCCTGAACTGCCCATGGTTAACTACCTAGAACACCAACCGCGCGTGGTTCCCCCCTCCCCCGCCACCAAGCAAAGTAATCTACGGCTCTGCTGAGAGGATAAATTATATGTAGTGACCTAATAGTAAAACAATAACGAAGACGCTTATATTTATGTACCATAGATTATATAAACACTAATAATGTCAGTGATAAATTAAGTCGATATTATATTATACGATTTAATCCACGCTGACAGAAAAATAGAAAAGATGCCCAATTAGCCAAATAAAGAGTAAGGAATAGTTTCTAAACCAGCTCAACTTGTCTCTTATAATGCTCATGGATGCAAAACAATTTTAGGGAAAAGCAGCACATTTATCACCTTACACAAATACATCAAGTTCTCTATATTATACACTTCTGATACAATTAATTATATACACGGTTGTTATGTAAATATTGTACTTTGTGTACTCAATTTTAAATCTAAATTCAATTTTATCATGAAATATCATGTCACCGGTACATTCCAGTATATAGCTCGAACGTACAAGTAAAACGAAATATTTAAACTTAAAAACTGCTTATTTTTACAATTAGAGAGTCACGTATGTATGTATCTATGGCCACTGAATCATCGGAAAACTTCCCACGTAACAATTTCTGCAATAAGTATTAGTGCCGGTAACGTAGAAACCCCACATTTAATTGCTTTATAATATGTAAGTAGCATGCCAGAACCACGGTAATTAGCTAGTATACTACATGACAGCGCCACACTGCGGGGATTGCAGTAACACCATCAAGGCTGATGTCGGTGATAACAACGCCATCTATCGTGTAATTACAGAGGCCAGTTGGCGAGGTGCGATAAGCGATTATCTCCTTTCACCGATGGGCATTTGGGCTGGCCTGTCGTCTCCGTCCCATCAATTGTCGCACCGACTCTGTCAACGCAGAAGCAGCGACCTACAACAAAGAAGAGGCAACTGAAACAGCAGCTGCGTGCGGTTCGGCTGTTGCGTAATCACGTCCTATTGAAGATAGCAGCAACACTCGCGGTCTCAACTACTGTATTTACCACGGCCGTAAACTGACAACAGCACATAATATCATGATAATATTGCTCTCGCGCGGATGAGAACGATAGCTGTTCTGGTCGATAATATGGCCAGGTGATCGCATAGGTACGTCACACCGTCTGAGCCTCTGCGTGTATCACAGGTGGCATGCAATGATGTAACAGTAGCCTTCCGCCAATAGTTCTCCAATGTTACGTTATTTCGTCTCTGGAAAAGACCTTCTTTGGATTTTTTTGCGGTATAATTCGGAACTAGCTAGACTGCGCTAATTTACATTATGGACGCAATTAAGGCAGAACCCTCGTTAACGTCTAGAAAGCATGAGAAGTAGTCTTGTCGTGTAATTGTGCTATTCCGTCCTAAAAGTGGCGTAGCAATATAGATCAATATAGTGACCGGTTCTTCATTTTGTATTTGAAATGGGATCCGACTACAGGCTGAAAATTCTCGAAAACAACCTGAAAAATGTTTCTGGAGTGTAGATTGGACATTGAATCTGTGGTCATCTAGCATGAATAAAGTGTATGTCACGCATGCGCCGAAATTATCCAAGTATTTTTAATTAATCTCTGTTCGATGTTTATTCAGGTTTACTGCTTATGGACGCCCTCTACTGCTGTGCACCACCGATATAGAACCCCAGTCCGTGGGGGATAATATCTGGCCACGGTAGGTAATATGAGCCACCCATTTATTTCCAACTATTTATTCCTACAGATCGAGGCTAACAGTGTGCCTGGAACTATTTGCGAATAACGATCCAAAAAGAAAACAATTCGATTGAACGAAATCATTATACTTTCTCTCGATATTAATTATGTCAATAGCTGAAAATACATTATTATTATTATTATTATTTATTGTTATTATTAATATTATTATACATTATCGGTATTATTAGCACTAATATGTTGTTGAAGCATTGCGATCGTTACCGTCATTCGTGCATTGTCCTGGTAGGTAATGTCCGTTGAACATGTTGCATTCCGGGATCCAGATATCAAACATGAGTACAGGCGGAGCGTTCAGACTCATCTCCCTGTGCATTTGGCATTTAGTCAGCTTGGATAAGTCATTAAGATGGAGCGCGAAGCCGTCGCGCGTCTTTGGTGAATCATGCAGCTCCGGTCTTGTAGAGTAAATAAACAACACGTTATTATGTTTATTAATTAAATCCATGGGTATACGTAAGTGTTTGAGTGTGTGCGTGTATGTGTGAGCGCTTGTGTATGCATATGTGTATGTGCGTGCGTGTGTGCGTGTACGTGTGTGTGTGTGTGTGTGTGGTGTGTGTGTGTGTGTGTGTGTGTGGGGGGTGTGTGGTCGTGGCGTGTGTGTGTGTGTGGTGTGTGCGCTGTGTGTGTGTGCTGGGTGGGCTGTGTGTGTGTGGGTGTGTGTGTGTGGTGTGTGTGTGTGTGTGTGTGTGTAGTGTGTGTGTGTGTGTGTGCTGTGTGTGTGTGTAGTGTGTGTGTTGTGTGGTGCATGGAGACAACGTAGTGGTATGCCAGGACAGTGCAACAAGCACCACGGCCGTGCTACGCACACGCTCGGCAATGCTGGTGCTCGTGTGTGTGTGTGTGTGTGTGGTGTGTGTATGTGTGTGTGTGGTGTGGTGGTGTGTGTGTGTGTGTGTGTTGTGTGTGAGGTGTGTGGTTTGTGTGTGTGCATGGAGACACGTATGGTATGCAGGACAGTGAACAACACACACGCGTGCACGCACACGCTCCAATGCTGCGGGCGCGCGAAATTGTGTTTACTCTTTACGGAGACAAATTTAATCAAGAGCTAATAATACATTTGAGGTGTTTTTAGTTCTATATATTATTAGTGGGCTGGTGTAGCTGGAACTACTACTGACTACGTATACTCACTAAGCTATACTGACTGTCTAGCTAACTAACTCGACTTACTACTACTACTACTACTATTACTACTGCTATACTGCTACTACTAAAATACTACTATGAAATTTACGCGCTCGGTGTTAAAGTCGATTCATCGATACAACGCAAACGCAACGAACCTTGCTTGTGTAAAGAATATAATATAAAGTATTTATTACCTAAAGTATATGATAGATAAATATGCGTACAAGTGGGAACGAATACAAGACATACCTAATATCCCCGGCTAGCGCCACACTTGCAACGAAAAGCAGCAACAGTACTTTTTCCATAGTTCCAACGTCTGCTGAACCTTGTCTTGCGGCACTTGCTTTGCTGTGACGAGCTCCACCTGGTCTGGTTGCTTGTTACGTCTGTGGTTCTATTCACGAGCGTAGCGGTATAAATACAGTCCAATTTGTCATCCGAATCGAATATAATCGTTGGCCTCTGATTTAGAATAGGCGATTGGTGGCTCTACTGTTATATGTGACGTAACACGTGCACAGGTCTTTCTATACCGCAGGATTAATGATTGCAGCTTCGTGCCAAGCTTTTCATCGGCTCTCCTCGTCTCGCAATTTCGTCCTATACTGGGTTGCCGTCTCTGAAAAGGTTTAATCTGTGACGTCGGCGCGGGAAAGATGATTAAGCACAGTGGCTTCCTTTAGCCGTCTTAGTAAAGCGATCTCATTGTTGATTGCTCGTTATGTGCATGTGCCGTGCGTGTTTACCTCAGCTGCCAAGGGAGACCAATTAATATGCAATCAGTCGCTAGTGTGATAATACGGCTGCGGCGTGATAATTGCTTACATTGTTAGGTCAACTACCACAATGCAGTGTTTCCTGCGTGGCAGACAAATTGGGAAGGAGCGTGTCAATATACGACACAGACTCTTCTAAAAAGCCTTTGTCGTTATATATCGCTAGCTAAACAGCAGTTAATTGAAACTATTTGTATACTTCGTCATTGGTTACGGCGCGGTCGACATTCTACTGCTCTCAAGCTCATCGCAATCAATCTATAATTCAATTGTGTATAAATATAATACGAACAATGATAATCAAAGTATAATAAAAAACCCAATGCACGTTTCACTTGAAAACTACCATTTATTTTGGAAACAGCGCACCTACATTTGTAAATTCTGTATTAAAATGGATTTCTCAGTGAATTTAATCGGGCTGAATTTGCATAGGATTATATGCGTCTTTTTATTCAGTTGCTCTGATGACGTCGAAGTTGATGATCGTGCTAAAGTGATCATCTAATGATAATTACAAATAAAATGCAGGAATTAAAGTATAATATTCTATAGCTATGCACATTCAGAAGATGATTGCTTGATTTTTATCAGTTAAGCTCTGGTAATGACTATATATGTGTGCCTGTCTATTCTAATGCAAGCGAATGCACAGGCCAGATTAACAAATAGATAGTATCGTAGAACGCCTTCGTAGAACGGCTCGAGTGAACTCAACTGACTTTAAACACTGATGCGATTTAAACGGATAGAGAACTACCTACTGATTTTATTTTACACTGCATGCTTACATCGGTAACATAAAGTCACCTAGTAACTACTAATAGAACAAAACTTCTCGGTCGCAATTGGCTAACCGGTAAACACATCGGAGACCTTTACGAGTTTTTCTCAGGGATCTTAACGACCACCTGTAAATGTAGGAAGTTATTGTAATTATATTTATTAAATTATTAATTAATTAAAGAATTTATATTATATAAAATTATATTTATTGTAAGGTAATTATTGTTCGGCATATTTTTACCCGATGAGTAATTAATGCTCAATTTACACGAATTCGTATTCTCTCATGAGATTACACATTTCTGCTACAATACTGTGGCGTCGGAGCAGCAGAGCTAGGTTTTGTATAGATAAAGTATATAGATTGATAATATATGATGGAGGTGCGTTTGCGTGTGGATGGAGGTTGAGTTTGTGTGTGTGCGTATGTGTGTGTGTGTGTGTGTGTGTGTGTGTGTGTGTGTGTGTGTGCGTGCGTGTGTGTGTGTGTGCGCGCGCGCGTGCGTGCGTGTGCGTGTGTGTTTAAATGCGCGTGCGCGCGGGAGTCTCTCTCCCCGCCCGCCAACCTACGAACACTTACCGTCTTGATCTCGCAGAACTCACGAATGCCGTCTTCGCCGCTGAAATAGCACAGGAAGAATCTCATGCTAACCATACAGCCATCAACAACTCCGAATTTACTTCACATGACACGTAATATAGTATTTTTGCCACTAACAGTACATGCTACGAGCAAATAGCTACGCCATTATGCCATGGGCACAGAGTCTGAAAAGATTAATGTACGATAATGGAACTATATGAACTTTGAACAAAGATTGCGTGAACGGAGTCGTTATGAAGAAATTAGTGTGAGAATGTAGTTTGGAGGAAATGCACATTGCTTACCCATCGCGGCCATTGCCCGACATTTTGAAACCGCCAAAAGGAGCTGCTGGGCTGACTGCGTTCCAGCAGTTTACCCTAAAGCAAGAGCGAAAAATCGTAGACAAATCTGCTAATCCAAAACAATTCACATGAACTGATTGTGATATTTGTTATATATCCGGTATATGGTATATGTATATATACTATATACGATACTATATAAATATATGATATAACGGTTGAAAATACTCAATTGTGGCATGTTCTGCATTAGAAAGATGAAGAGCATTGCCGCCATACCAGAATGAGCCAGACTGAACGCTATGGGCAACAGTCATGGCAGTATCGATGTTCTTGGTGAACACTGCGGCGCCCAAGCCATAATCGGTATTGTTGGCGCGCTTAATAACCTCATCGATGGTCTTGAACTTCAGAATCTGCTGGACGGGCCCAAATATCTGCAAAAGTACAAGATTCGAAGGGTACCTCGACTTCATTTAAGGGTTTACGCGTGCGAATGCAAAGGTTCGTCTATGGAGCCGAACAGAGAGCATTAACGCATAACCAGAGGTAACAGATTAAATATGATAATAAAACAACTTTGTTAAAATTAGAAAAACCGCTTGATAATTGGCCGCTTCTGTGACGAAATAGTTTTGTTCGGCTCATGATATTTTTTCCTGCTTTTTACTGGCCTGTACTGGCTATAAACTACCTAAGTATAACAGCAGTGTACTCAGTCTAACCTCATCTATAGCAATTCTCATTTCGTCAGTGACACCGGAGAATACTGTTGGCTCAATGAAGAAGCCCTTGTTTCCACGGCGACGGCCGCCACACTCGAGCTTGGCTCCCTGTTTCTTGCCAGTTTCAATCATGTTCAAGATGCTTTTGAATTGTCTCTCGTCGATCTGGGACAATTACAGCCTTAGATTATCTAGCAGCCAGCGCACGTAAGACGTCTCATAGAAATTTGGCGATGGCGTTATTTCACAGAAGTGCGTCCCTATCCCATAGCCGACATTGCAATAATCATGTCACCTTTCACACGACGATAACGACACGAATTACTAACATATATAATCGCGTATTTCAATAACGTACATACATCGTATTAGCGCCATATCGTATAATAAAGTAAAGTATAGTAAAGGCAAGTAGTAATACGGTAAAAAATTATTGTTAAGTGTTTTTTATTGAAAAAAACATATAAATAATAATAAGCATAATAATAATTATAATAAGCATATAATAGTTGGGTTCGCATATGCTTTAATATTATACGCGGCCATCTCTCCCTGAGTGAGAAATAACTCCAGTGCGTCGCTCGAATCTCCTCATCCTTCTCCGCGTACCTGCGGTCCGTTCTCGACCTCCTCCCACGGACTACCGACGGTCCTGCGCTTTGCCAGCTCAACACTCCTGCGCACGAACTCGTCGTAGATTTCCTCCTGTACGAAGGTGCGCGAGCCGGATACGCAGCACTGTCCCATGTTAAAGTAGACGGCCGCATGCGCCATCATGACGGTGTGATCCACTGCAGGAAATCGCAACTGCAAACACTCGCAGGTATGTGTCTGACGATTGCGACGAATGAGAGAGAGAGGCGAGTGTGGTAAATTGAGCGAAGGAGGAGGAAAATGGGAGGGTCTGCTTGGTCAGGGTGGGAGGGACACACAGAATAGGAAAAATAGGGATCATGCGGCGGTTGTCTAGATATGTTCACGTTACGCAAACTATAATAAAACCACGGTAGTTTTAAACTGTATATTTTGTGCATTGAACTGAGCATGATTTGTGTACGAATCAGTTTGCCACTTTGTTTTCACAAGTCGTGTCTGTGAAGTGTCCTGGTAACAATTCGAGCGCCTTCATAAATCGTATCTAGGTACGCATCGCGTGTTATTTTCTTACAATCAGCGTCGGCAAAGATGATCATGGGTGTCTTTCCTCCTAGTTCAAGGGCAACCTTTTTAAGGTTCGTGTTGCCCGAAGCGGATTGAATCATACGACCAACCTGTAACGATCCAGCTTGTTTGCTTCAGGTGCCATTACAGCTTACCATTACTGTTACTCTTTGTGGTAGCAAGCCGAGATTTACGCTTTGTGACCAATTTTCCGGTGAGCAATTTTTCACGTGACCAATAAAACAAATTAAAATATACAACATTAGGGAGTGAGGCATGATGATTATATAGACATCATGACCAAATAGGCATCGACTTTTACTTGATGAGTTAATGCCTCCATTGATTCTCAGGGAGGCAATACTATTGGCTGACTTACCCCTGTTGACCCAGTGAAGGTGATCTTGTCAACCTTCATGTGTTCCGAAAGGGCAGCACCAGCGGATCGGCCATAACCAGGTACAACGTTCAACACGCCTTCAGGGAATCCTGCCTACAAATGCGCAATAAAGTAGTCCGACTCAGAATTCTTAATCGTATATTGCATTTCGTTTAAAAAAAAATCTGTATAGGACATTGTATCCTAGATATGAAATAGAGATATATTCTAAATCTATGATCGTATCTCGATCAAGGTATTGACTTTAATCAAAAGCCCATAATATTATAGAACGATCAACGGCAAAACCCAAACTCGTGTAGTATTATATGTTGATGCTATATTGTAGCTGGGATCTGTGTATGCAAGGAGTATTCGTAAGAGATACTCATTCTGTACCCATGTATCCATGATATTTGTGTTTTCTTTAAACGCTTCTATACTTGCTTAAAGACATGTCTGTTTTCCACAAATTCGATTTAACGAATATTCTATCGAATTATTTCTATATTCTATCGATTCTAACCAAAGGTCCGCGCCTATGCAGTTACACAGCGCCTTAAGAGCGTATTAAAAAGGCCTTCTTAACCCTTCTACCTTCTCTCTACTCTTATCTCTAGCCTCTCTATCTTCTTAATACGCTCTTGTTATAACCGTACTGCTGGTGTATACATACAAACCTCCTTCACGAGAGCAGCCAAGTACAGTGCAGTTAGTGGCGTTTGCTCGGCGGGTTTTAGCACGACCGTGCAGCCAGCCGCCATCGCTGGAAAGATCTTCATGCCCGCAATGAGAAGCGGAAAGTTCCACTAAAAGCGGAAAGGCGCCGGTTGTAAACCAATAAGAATGTTGGGTTAAAAACCTTGTAATCCATATTAATGTATTAGAACTAAATTATTTATATTTATTTGTTTATTTATTAATACTATATTATTTTTATTTAATTTTGAATTAGTTATTCATTTATAATTTTATAAATACGTATATAAGTATTAATGTTTTATTATCGGAAATCTCAAGGCCCTTGCTCGCTGACCGAAATGCATTGCAACGCCGAGTGTGATATGTCGTCTACTGCCCCTTTCGTGCGTCCGGCTGCTTTATAAGTGTTGCGCCTGACTGATTGATATATATATATATATATGATCAGGAGTCTATCAATATTGATAGACTCCTGATATGATGTTGATGAAAGCTGTTGGCGCGCGTGCATACATTCTATTACGCATGCGCGCCTATGCGTGCGTGCGTGCGTGCGTGCTTGTGTGCGCGTGTGTACTTACTGGTGCTATCGCGCCCACGACACCTATCGGTTCAAGGCGAGTGTAACAGAAGTAATCGCCATCTGCAAAAGAACAAAGCCTCACATGTGCATGCAAGCAATCATCGTACATCCGCGCGCTACGATAGTTGTAGTTAGATGTGCTCATTGATATCGTCATTAATCTCTTCATCTCATCGCCTATACGCTGCTATGATGATAGCTCCCACCACGCCAATATAATAATATCAGGAGTGTATAATAATATATATTATTATTATAATTATTAATTAATAATAATATAAATTATTATAATAATAGATTATTATTAGTTCCACGGCTGCCCTGATAATATTCAGTGTTAACGTTAAGAGGTAAGGATAGATAGAGGAGGAGATAGGTGACGAGAGAGAGAGAGAGAGAGAGAGAGAGTGCGAGAGCGAGAGAAAAGAGAGAGAAAGAGAGGAGAGAAGAGAGAAAAAGAGGAAGAGAGAGAAGAGAGAGAGATGAGAGAGAGAGAGAGAGAAAAGAGAGAAAGAAAGAAAGAGAGAGAGAGAGAGAGACGAGAGAGAGAGAGAGAGAGAGAGAGAAGAGAGAGAGAGAGCATATAACGATATAGAAATCGATTCTAAAGATATATCTTCTAGTCTAGACTCCATGCAGCTGATAATATTAGTTTTACTGAGTGCTAAGTGTTTGGTTCAGTAATCTGAGCGGCACTCCAGAACAACTTACGCCACAGGATGGGTTTTGCCAGTTATTTGTCATGCACACAACCGGCGATAATAACGGCAACATGCTGCACTGAAAATTTTAACGGTTTATCATAGGAAGTTTCTGTATGGCATTGCCATTGTCCGCAGCGTTTGCATAGACTACACGCGTTGAAATTGAAAGAGAAAAGCCACACACACAACAGAACATTTCAAATTAAACACATGAGCGGTGAATGTTATGAATGGTAGCACACACTACACACGTGTTTACTTGACGCCACGCACGCACCGCACGCAAGCACGCAACACAGCGGGCACGACACGCACGCCACACACACTAGTCACAGCTACACACACACATCACACACACACACACACACTCACCACATACCACAACACACCACAGCACAACACACACACACAACACAGCACACACACCACACACACACGCCACACACAGCAGCACAGCACACCAACACACAACACATATATATATATATGATATATATATGTGTGGAGGCGAGATATACCTTGTAAACTGATAAACTAGTATATCCTATATAATATAATATAATATCTATATATATATATATGGGAGCGAGATATACCTATGTATAACTGCATGATATAATATATCAGAAAGTAGAAAATAATAGGAAACGCCCCCATATCTTCCACTAATCTCACCCTATCCCCTATCTTCCTATTATCTTACTTCTGATATAATATATATATATATGGAGCGAGATATAGCTATGTAACTACAAGTTGTATACATGTAAAATCGGTACTGTGGTAGTGTGTGTGTGTGTTGTGTGTGTGTGTGTGTGTGTGTGTGTGTGTGTGTGTGTGTGTGTGTTGTGTGTGTGTGTGTGTGTGTGTGTGTGTGTGTGTGTCGTGCGTGTGTGTGTGTGGGTGTAGGTGTGGGTGTGGGTGTGGGTGTGGGTGTGGGTGTGGGTGTGGTGTGGGTGTGGGTGTGGGGTGTGGGTGTGGTGTTGGGTGGGTGTGGGTGTGGGTGTGGGTGTGGGTGTGGGTGTGAGTGTGTGGGTTCTGGGTAGGGTGCCCTATATACAGAGAGTTGCGCCAACTCAGGATTTGACGCCATTGTTGGTTCTCCAGGAATGGATCAACACGCTGACCGCTTAAGTAGGGCAGGCGCTGTACTGCATGATACGACTGTACAATGGTGCGCGTATAAATTAATTAGACTAATCGTGCTCATAAAAACTCAAAAATTACAGACGATTTATAGCTAAGAACATGTGTCTATTTGCTCGCTAGATTTATAGAAAATGTAACTTAAAATCGTTCCGTGCCATATGATAGTACACTTTCTTAGAACGCCCAATAGCCGTGGGCGTATATTAGCCTGTGCGATACCGGCGCAACTGTAATTCCACAAGATAAATGCGTTCCACTCTCCACTTGCTGCGCAAAGGCTGTATATTTGTTTTTGGGCAAGTTCTATAAATCTAGCTCACATAGACAGCACTGTCTTAGCTAATAAATCTCTGTATATCTCTGACTTTTATTGGAAGCACGATTAGTGCTAATTTAATTACTACGGACTGAACATTGTACAGCGCTAATCATACAGCGCTGTACTAAGCGGACCAGCGGTGTGGATGCCATTTGGAAACAAACATGACGGCAGGTCGATCACGTGACGCGATATTTTCCGAGAACTCGTCATGGCGCAACTACCTGATTATACAGGGACCCGAGGTCTGGTGTGCGGTGTCAGGTGTGGGTGTGGGTAAATGTAGGTGTGGAGTGTGGGTGTAGGTGTGGTGTGGGTGTGGGTGTGGGTGTGGGTGTGGGTGTGGGTGTGGTGTGGTGTGCGTGTTTGTGGGTGTGGGTGTGGGGTAGGTGTAGGTGTAGAGTGTGGGTATGGTGGTGGGTGTGGGTGGTCAATGTGGGTGTGGGTGTGGGTGTGGGTGTGGTATGGGATGTGTGGGTGTGAGGGTGTGGGTGTGGTGTGGGTGTGGGTGTGGGTGTGGGTGTGGGTGTGGGTGTGGGTGGTGGGTGTGGGTGTGGGGTGGGTGTGGGTGTGGGTGTGGGTGTGGGTGTGGGTATGGGCGGCTGTGGGTGCTGGGTGCGTGGTGTGGGTGTGGATGTGCCCATGGGTGTGTGGGTAGTGGGCTGTTGGGGTGCGCGTGGAGGTGTGGGTGTGGTGTGGGTGTGGTGGTGTAGGGTGTGGGTGTGGCTATGGGAGTGTGGGTGTGGGTATGCGGTGCGCGTGCGTGTAGTGTGGGTGTGGTTGTAGGTGTGGGTATGGGTGTATGGGTGTGTGGGTGTGGGTGTGGGTGTGGGTGTTTGTGTGTGGGTGTAGGTGTAGGTGTGGGTATGGGTGTATGAGTGTGTGGGTGTGGGTGTGGGTGTAAGTGTAGGTGTGCATGGGTGTGGGTGTGGGTGTGGGTGTGGGTGCGCGTGTGTAGGACCTACTGCTAGTTGCACGCCATCTCGTTCTATCAGATCAGCTAGCTTGCTGAGCAGCTGTCCACGTGCTGATGCATCCATGCGTCGCCATGGTGACCCTAGCTCGAACGCGACCCGAGCAGCATCCACGGCCTTGTTGATATCAGCCTGTCAGAAATCGTGTTTGCTAGTCTTTAGATATACGCAAATATATACGAAACAACAATACAAACGAAAAACGCGGTTTAGAGGCTGTTGCTGAGAGAGCAAGCGCTGCGACGTACGGGACCTATGAAAGACAGCGTCATATGCAATGTAGGAATATTACGAGCTTATTTATGACCAGCGACAACAGATTTGCCGTTGCAATAAATAAAATGTAATTATCCTATAATTACGAGGCTAAATCAAATGGCGAAACTAACTAT
Source organism: Priapulus caudatus (assembly GCF_000485595.1). NCBI lineage: Eukaryota > Metazoa > Priapulida > Priapulimorpha > Priapulimorphida > Priapulidae > Priapulus > Priapulus caudatus. The sequence continues at coordinate 114,854 of NW_014577800.1, forward strand.
ATATATACAGATTCGTCTGCTACATGACCTTGTTTTAGTTGTTATATGTGACACTCGACTACATGCCAGGTTTTAGCTGACAACATACCAGTTGTACGCAGCTTATCTGCTGCAGGTTTTAGCTAACATATATAACAGCTACAACATAATTGGTTTTAGGTTTGCATGGCACTCGACTACATTTTTACATGTTTTAACTCCTAAATAACAGGTACTAGACCCTAGCTTAGCTGCTGGAGGTTTTAGCTAACAACATAACAGGTGTTAAGTGTGTACGGCAGGTACACATACCAGGTCGCCCTCTTGGACATCGCAGATATGGTTCTCTGTGGACGGGTCGACTGTCGGAAAGGTTTTTCCACTTATAGAGTTGACCCACTCGTTGTTAATGAAGATCTTTATTGATAAAAAAGGAAATAAAAATGTGTCCATAAATATTAATTATAACGAAGTATTAATTACCGACTTGAAGGTCTTTCATGCCTGCCTGCGCTAGGAATTAACCTATGTAAGCTAGATTTAACTAGTTTTTTTAATAGAATTTATATAAAGTAAATGTGCATGCAGACGCCATAAACATGCAACGACTAACTATTGGATATTACAAAATAAAACCCGTTTATCACTGAATTACGTCTCGGCAATTGCCTCGCTAAAATAAAATTGTGTAATATTACACTATTTTATAGCAGACCCATTTTTATTTTTACAGTAAAGTCGTTTAGGGAAATCTATGAATACACGGTAAAGCATATTAAAATAGCTCACAGTCTCGAAAATTGAACAATGTAAATAGATCGAATAAAAAAATGAGCATTCACTTGGTTAACGCGTTTCGGGGTTTATGTATGTATAGGGCCTACAGTCAATCACAGTATAATGTTTGACCAGCTGGTGCCCAAAAATAACCAAGGTCATAGATTGTGTACACCAACCAATAGGCTATGGAAAACGAATGCAGCGGCATAGCGTTTTTAGGGAAATATATGCTTACTTATAGAACGATTTATTGGCGGTCTGAAAGAACATGCTGGTACATTCATCTCTCTGTATGAGATAGAATGATACACGTAGATATACGCCGATATGACGATGCTCCAGCGATTATCCCGATCTGTACGCTAGTAATCCCGACTTTTACCGACGAAATTACTCACTGCGCGCATGCATGCCCACCCTGAGCGTGATGAGTACGATGCATTGCAGCATCCATCATGAACTCCGCCGTAACATACCTCTATAACGACCGTATATCGATCAATTTATGCAGACGAATGCGCGGTTACCTAGCGCTTAATTGCGACATAGCGATTGCGTATCAGTCAGTACACAGGCACTTGAAGCGTTTCAATAAAATATAATGCTAAATAAATACGAAATCTACTTACTACCAAATTCTTATTTTAATGTTTCTATACTCTCTTTCACCTATTATTGCCGACAGTTTCCTGAAAATTCCGTCCAAATCCTCTATGTGCAACACACGCTGGCGGCGGCCATTGCTTACGCGGCTGCACCGTGCAGTGCACACTGACACTTATATATATAGTGTATATATATATATATATAGCATAGAATCATTAAGAGTTCTATGCATATGAGCATAGAAACATTAAGAATTTGGTAGTAAATAGATTTCGTATTTATTTCGCATTATATTTTATTGAAACGCTTCAAGTGCCTGTGTATCAGTAGCTTACCTGAGTGTACTTGATATCTGGATTCTTTATGGGCGGAGGCAGCGTTGAAGCCATGATGGTAAAGCAAGATGGTGATGAAATGCCACAAGGAGAATATGGTGCGCGCTCGGTTCACAAGAAGCAGCTGACAAGCGGAAGCTAGAATGTGTATATACTATAGCGTCCGTCGAGGGGGCACGTACTAAAGATAGCGAGAACGTTCCCAGCGTCCCTCGCCGATATATCAATACGCACGTAGACCCTGGTAACTACCACGGTGACTCAGCAAATATAATGAAAAGAACTAGTGCACCGTGACCATTTTCGTCATGGGGTCGCTCAATCTGTTCGGCACTTGAAAGCAGAGTACAAGGTCGACATAGATTTAGGCTTAACTCTATTGGTTCGCGCATATTACCAACTCGCGGAATACGCCGAATTCACGTCTAATTGGTTTGCTCATGAAAACGTTCAAATTAACATTCATTTGTTGGAGACGGGTTAGTGCGAAATGCCACGACGATAAAAGCCGCCATGCAGATCACGATAGATAAAATCGGTTGTTATATATCCACAATAATATTCATTTCAACATGTTTTTGTCATGCGTGCATTAAGTGTCTCCACACGAACACGCACACGCGCGCACGCGCGCACGCACGCACACGCTCGCACCCATGCACGCACGCACACACACATGCACGCACGCATCCACACATTATGGCTGAAGTACACGAATATTTAACTCACTAATATGTATTGTGGCATTTCCGTGAACCCTTTATCCGTACATAGCAGCTATGCCACAGTCTCAGATTCCCTCTGTGTGTTTACTGACGTTTTGAATTATCTCTCAAACGAAACACGCTTCATGGGATATTATATATATATATAAGTAAAGTCACACACGAAATCCCGTGTAGATAAAAACAAAGTCAAGGTATAGAATAAGGGTGTTTAAAGTTTAATTGACAAGCTTTCGAGATTACATCTCTTCATCAGGTCAGCAAACATTGGAATAGAATCAAATTACAAATCTCAAAAAATTCAAATACTATATCGCGTATTAACGATAATTAAAATATAATATGTATTCGCCGCGTTGCCATGTAATACGGACGACAAAAACACGCACATATATCATATATATCATATACATACATACACATAAACCACACACACCACACACACACACACTACCCACAACACACAACCCACACACTACACACCACAACCACTACAACACACACACACACACACAATCACTACACACACACACACACAACACACACGCACACACCACACGCACACGCACACGCACAGCGCTACACGCACACGCAATCACCGCACACGCACACGCTACTACCACATCACACAACACACCATTCACACACACCCACACACATACACCACACATCACACACACACACACTCGCTGTTATCGCTCAGACTAAGGCTCTTTAGTGGGCAACTTAATAGCGGGTCATCTTCATTTCATTGCGTGTTCGACGAACCGTTCCATTTCGCATTGATTGCTGGTCCAACAATGCCAATATTTACTATATCTGTGCTGAATTATCAAAACGCGCCTTCGCGGATATGGTTTGATTGAACACCTAAGAATACTATTCGCCTCAAATTTTGCATCGGTCTTTGCCGGTTTGTCTGTCACCATTTTTAACCAACCGCGATTTCACCACATTTTGATGACCGTGCGTTTTTGTCGGCCTGTCCATACTTGACAGCATTTTTACAACTATTTCTCTCGTCACACCATGATCTGAGCAGATAATTCATTCTGTAGGGTTGCGTTGTTTTGATCAGTTCGAGCATAATACGTAAAACTTTAATTACGTGTGATTTTTGAGTCTTATTGACGTCGTTTGTTGTGTGTGTGTGTGCTGTGTGTGTGCGTGTGGTGTGTGTGTTGTGTGTGTGTGTTCCTTTCGGAGCTAGCTGTGCTGTGCGTGTGTGCGGCCTGGCGTGCGTGGTAGTTGTGGATGTGTGTTGTGTGTGTGTGTGGTGGCGTGCAGTTGCGCTGCGTGCGTGCGTGCCATGTGCTGTGTAGATGTGTGTGTGTGTGCTGTGTGCTGTGTGACGTATGTGTGTGTGTGTGTGTGTGTGTGTGTGGTGTGTGTGTATTTTCACTGTGCGATGTGCTGTATATTATATATCTCGTGGCGTGTTCTTTTTGTCAGTCCGTATTCATGGCCAACGCGATCCGCGCACCTTGTTGTGATCATTTCCTTTATTTGATACTCGATAACGCATTGTATTTGTTTTTGATTATTTGTTCGATTACAATGTCTTGGCCTGACCTGATGAAGAGATGGTAATTCTCGAAGCTTGTCAATTAAACTGTTAAACCACTTATTCATATACCTTGAACTTGTGTTTATATATATATATATATATATATATATACTTATATACTATGTATACTAGTTTATTATCGAAAACTCCTTGTTCTATTCGGCCAGAATGGTTGACTACTCTTCCGCGTTGCATTTGTAGCCGGGCGGCACTCACAAATTTTAGGCCGAAGATAGCCTACCCCGGCTGTGCCTAAGGCGAAGGGCCTACCTTTTACGGTCAAAACAGTGCTTTTTACGTTGCAAAATCCACTGTTCCCCTGTTTCGCACAAAAAGTTTCATAAAAATTAATTGTAAAGTATTTCGAGCCAAAATGATATCATTTATATGTTCGACCTTGCAAAGGAATTCAGCTGGTGTTCGTTGCTAATTTGCAAAGTAACTCAATGTTAACTTCTATAGGGAATTTTGCTTTGTATAATAGCCAATGGAAAAATGCACCCCCTTTCCAATGTTGATACCACGCCCAGTGCTTCCGACCAGCCCGCACACGGTCGCGCCGACCCCCCCGCCCCTCCCCCCCCCCCCCCCTCGCTCCCATCACGACCCTACAAGCGCCCAGCCTATCAGGACAGACCTTTCCTTCGCGCGCGATTTCGTCCGGCCTCACCCTCCGGCTATCCATTACCGCGTCCCGGCCACTAGACTCGGCGCACTTCGCCGTTACTAGTCCCTGCAGCCTCCCGTCCTCGATATCTCGCCCCGCATCTCCTCCTTGCTGGAACTCCTGATAAAGTTAACCATGGAACCCACGTCTGCCTCCTGATATTCAGTGATTATTTTCTCACTTATGAAATGTCCCTTCGCTGCACTCATGTCTTTGCCGTGTGTGCCTCTGTTGTGCGTGCGTGGCGTAGGTGCGTGTGCGTGTGCGTCGTGCGTGTGGTTGTGCGTCGTGCGTGTGTGTGTGTGTGTGTGTGTGTGTGTATGTGTGTGTGGAGATATTGTTAGTCTATGGTGCCAGCTCTCCCTTAGACTTTTTACTCTCTCGTGATATATACTGTCAACTGCGATTAGCGTCGTCGCGCCATCTGTTGGCTGATATGGTTTACAATAGGTATACACACATTTGAATGTTTTACCCTCTACGTTCGAACTTGGTTCGAACAACGTACAACGGATAGAAAGTAGAACAGTAGGCAGTCAATTTAGTTAAACAATTTCAATTATATGTATATATGCATTTAGCAGTATAAATTTCCCATTTTTATTTAGAATATTGCGTGATATACATTTACATACATTTTGATAGTTGGACATATCACACTGTGATTGGTTTATAACATTCTTGCGCTTAAATCGCTTAAGCTTTTCTCCGTAAGATTGTCACACGTGTGTCAGAGTCAAGCAATGTGTAGATCGTGTATTTATATAGAAAAAAGTCCCCATTTAAAGCAGGCAGAGTTCATTGAGATACTGCTATAGGCACTTTCGTAGATATTATATATAAGCACGGACGTGTTCTGCAGGTCAGACGTCCATAGTCACTGCCATTCATGACTTCTATTTTGATAGCACGCTGCTTTCTCTTCGATTAGTACGCTGTTTCATTGTCCGCGAATGTTAACTTTTTCGCTGCGAATCGCCTTTTCACTTTTACGAGATCATCGCCGCGTATCTAGTAATCGTGTAACAAAGATGCGCATGCGCTGTTGGTGTTCATCAGCAGTGGAGCACATCCACTGTTCATTCATACGTGCGTTGATGCACTTCCGCGTTTCTGCCTTTATAAGCCCAAAATGACGCTCTGTATTCATAGACTAATTGCTTGATTTGCTAGATGGCTTTGCATTGCGCACTCATACGGGATCAACCATGGTGACTTACAGTATCAAGCTGCTCTATCGTGCTTTCGTGTTGTATACTACTGTGCTTTTACTTCCCCGAACCGAAATATATTGCAGTTGAGATATTCTAATGCGGCTGCGAATATTATCAATCATTATATGTAATATAGTCCGAGGAATAACATTCCAAATTCATGCACAGCTGCGTTGTGAAATACTAAATGTTCATCGCTAAAAGGATACGGTGGCCGTAACAGTCTACCCACGCGACGGCAATTGAGCATAATATATATAATCAAGATTCCATAATAGATTTTTTTTTAATAGATAATTTTCTATTATGGATTCTTAATATAATACAAATAAGTTGAAGGATAATCAGACTGTATATACTGACTGACATTCTGGTCTCTCGCGCTTAAATACTAAACTATATTATACCCTAACTATACTAATACTAAACTAGTAAGCAGACAAGCTACACAACAACACGTATGAAATTTATTACTGAGATGAGGAATGGCTGACATCGACACAGGTCTTACGTTATTAACTTGAACACCATTATACAAATCTTAAACCGCTTCCGAACTAACTATTACCGCGATTACGTAATATACAGTCACGCTATATAGACACAGGATTACTAATAAATTGAAACGTATCCGCAAACCGTCAGAAATTAGGGCGTGAGGGTGCGTATATCGAATCGCCGACAAGCGTTGGGATAGTTCTTAGTCGTACACACCTGTAAACACGTCATTAGTACCTGACTTATCAACACTCTAATAAACAGTAACAGCGCGCTCGGGCATGTATGTATGCGTATATCTAATATATATATATAATATATATAATATATATAATAAATATATATAATATATAGAGAGAAGAGAGAGAGAGAGATGAGAGAAGAGAGAAGAGACGAGGAAGAGAGAGAGAGAGAGAGAGAGAGGAGAGAGAGAGAGAGAGAGAAGAGAGAGAGAGCGAGAGAGAGACAGAGCGCGACAGCGCGCGAGAGAGAGAGCGAAGAGATAAGAGAAGAGAGAGATAACTGGTACGGCAAACCACTCTGAATAGAATTGCTTACAGTGTTTGTTGATGGGAGGTCAACCTGGAAAACAGCTCCCGCTATATCAATGACGGAGCATCACGACCAGGAAGTCGTACCTAGGAATGTTCGTCGCTCATAGCACTTACACTTGCGACACTCTCTGTATTCAATTATACCACATTTACAGGCAAAGAAGTAATGGACGGCTTACTTTGACCGAATTACCTTTATTAGTAGATTCATTATGATTGGTAAGTGTACTAAACTCACTGTTGTTTGCGCAATACTACGCATCGAATTTCAATGTAAAATGCAATTTCTATCGTTATTAGCTATCATTCTATAAATTGCATTAAGCCTATAGCATATATATATATATATATAATATATATATATATATAATATAGGTATACCCATATTAGCGCACACCCTATTGTAAAATTACGAGATTGTTAATTGTCCGTAATAACCATGATTTCTCTACACTTTACTCAGAGGTAAGAGTTGTCTTTTATAATACAACATCGCTAGCAGTGTCTGTAAAACCCTGTTGTCAGTTCATATGGGACAGGATTGTCCAAACGCTTGACAGTGGCACGGTTCAGCCCGAGCAGCATTTATATATATATATGACATAGAGCCGTAGATCAATCTCACTACTTTGATAAAACAACAACTCTTTCTATGAGCATCGCAGATGAAATTCGCATTCACAATTACACTTAAAACCACCATAATAGTATAATAACCAATATTAACCATAATTAACCATATTACACCATATTTACTTAGACAATGACATTATAGTCCAGTTACGGACATTAGAGCGATAACATTTCGAACACTATCTTATACTCATAGAAATGGCATAGCACAGATGTAATGCCAATTATGTTCAGGTTAATTAAACGAGTAATGTTATAGCGCTGTATGACATAAATAAAGAAATAAAAATGCTCATAAATAGCAGGGATTTCAACCGGGACATTTCCCATGGAGTCCCCAATGGATTCACTATATGTTTCAGTAACATGTGTCATTTTAAGCTGAGCTCATGTTGCATACGACGACGACCGACAGACAGACAGACATACAGACAAACAACAGACAAATACACAGACCGGACGCACCGCACGCCACAACATCACAATACGTATATATATAACACGTACGCACACAAACACGCAGCACACACACCACGCACTCACACAACACACAACACACACACACACACAACACACACACACACAACACACCACACACACACACGACACACCACACAACACATACACAACTCCGGATCCAACGGCATGCATACAGACGTTTCCCACTACAGTGTCACTACATATACCGTAAGCAAGCAAGTTGCCCCTCATGTACATATACGTGCTCTCGGCGAGGAAAGTAAGCCAGTGGGTTAGCATTAAGACGTGAAGCGTTACAACAAGACCACCGTACCGGGAGGTGATTACGTGTCTGCATGCGAATCCGGTTGAAGTTCGCTTGTAATGGGCGCCCCTAGCAACGCGTGCACGCTCAACGCGCCCGTTAAATGCATAGTACGACCTGCTGTAATTAAATGTTAAAACGATATCGTACGGCAGGAGTCCGAGAACACACACGCGTCGCAGACACACACTTTTACCACACTTGCTATACACGTACACGCAGTAAGTCTATCTTACACACACGCGAACGTACACAGACACAAATACGTGCATGGTTCCTGGCCGGTGCACCCCGGGAGAGCGCGATTGCAGCTCGCGAACAAGTGAAACTATCGCGATGAAAAGGAAACAATGCTGATTTTGGCCGCGGTCCCGTGCGCACTGTCGCCCGCGTTAAGTGGAGCATGGGTCGCGCAGGTACTACCAAGCGTTGTGTTCGTTGATCGTCTCTGTCGAAGGGGAGGCGACACGGTGTGTGCAGATGACCCAGAAAGAAATCACGCGCGCGCGCGAGAAGGCAGTGCAGCACCGCCGGTTCTCTTCATCAGCCGCACGGGGAGTCCCTCTGTGCTTATGCGTTATAGTTCGCTCTACCGTTAGGCGGGCGTAGATCTCTGGAGGAACGTCGCGTGGGGACGGATGAAGCGGTAAGCTTGCATCGTTGGGTATTCCCGCCGTGAGAACCCGCAGCGTTGCAATTCGTGAGGTTGTCGCCATCGCAGTACGACACGTCCGTCACCGCGGCAACCCAGCGCTCACCGCTCGGTGGAAAATCCGTAGATCGGCCTCTCGTTGAAAAGCGCGTTTATACAACCCCCGCGTGACCCATAGCAGCAGCAACAGCCGGACCTGCAGAGACACGAGTGTTGTGCAAGATTGCTTCACTCGGGGCAGGAGGGTTCGGTTGACGATGACAGAATAACGTGAATGTTCGCCCACCCTGATGCGCGCAGGAACGCACATCTCTGAATAGCGTAGCGAGTCCGTGAAGTCGAACTGCCGAATGTCACGCTAAGCGTTCGCTACACCTGTGACCGGACGTTCACCTGCGAGAGAGATGCTCTCGCACGTGCCCAGCCTCCGTTACGGATGCCTTTGGATTACATTACTATTCATCTCCGGTGCAAGCTGCTACCCTCCTGGACCGATCCAAGCTCGCTTGGTGAGTACGTGTACGTGACATCGTAGAACGATGGTGACGTTGAAAAGGTCAACGAGGTATTGGGCCGTGATAGTCATTTACTAAGTTCTTGCTAGATGATTAGCAAGCCAACTAATAGCCAAGATCGAAATCAGGAAGTGAATGCCCGAAACTCGATTTAGTCAAAGAGGTTCTGTATGACACGTTTCCGATGGGGGGAAGTAACTAGACCAGCTTCTTCGCTTTCGGACGACAATATACATCAATCTAGAATAAAATGCAAGCGAGGAATCACGCGGTGTGTTCGTGCAACACGATATTACAGCAGTGATTATACTCTCATCATTTATGATTGAATAATATATTATATTATATGCGCGAAGAACGTATTTAAGGACAGTGAACGCGACCGGCATACTATGTAAATGAGTCAGCCTAGGCTCATGACCACGGTGGATAATGACCACGCGGTACCGTTATAATTACCACGGTGAACTCGACCGGCATACTAACAGCTAGGGGTTAATAATGACAAATTGTCATTAATTTGTCATTATTAGCCCCTGATACTATGTAAATGGGTCTAACCTAGACTCATGACCACGGTGAATAGTAACCACGGTGAGTGGGACGTGTGGAGCTAATAGCCATGCAAAACACGGACGTGCTCCAATCTGCATGCTTGGTATAGCAAGTGAAGTGAAAGAGAGTGCGTGCACGCTTACATCGACTTAAGTACATTACTAGCTCTCGGGCTTTTCTTTTAGGTTCGAAAAATTACTCTATAATGCATAATAAAAGCACAAGTGTTCGTTCTCCTTTGTGTTACTTTTAAATGCAACACCACCGTCGAAACGAAAGCTGAAGTCACGACGACAGAGTATGAGCCCATTTCAGTAGTTCGGGTTAACACCGCCAGAGCGGCAATATATGGGTATATGCGACCACGCGCACTGGTTTATATAAATGAAACTCTTTGTTGGTATTCCATTTCTTAACGCTGTTATAAGCAATTATAAATACTTCGAATTCATACTTAAATCCAACAGATTATAGTGTTTTTATGTCGTATCAAAATTTTGGTCTGCATTCAACGGCGTAGCTTAGTAATATAGGTGTGCGCGCGGTAACTATATGGAAACATTTAATCATCTATCTGTCGATTTTCATTGGGATTAGTTTATTTTAAAAGAAAATAGCTCAATGTGAAGTACAATTTATTTGTGAAAACAGTGTTTTTTAATGTTTTCGTAATATGTTAATGCAATGTAACTGCGCGACTTTCCCAACATTTCGGAATTATCTGCATTGACTTGAAATGATTCGTTTATCATATCGTAATAATCAAAACCGCGTCATCTTTACAGACACAAGGGAACTCTATAATAAAACAAATGTCAAAATGCATTAAAATTACTCATTACGAACGAAATTATCGAAATAAACTAACAAATCTAAATGTGCTTTTATTATAGTCGATGTATTCATTATCGGTGATAATAATGAATTCTGCTTTGCTGAATTGCAGGCCACGCGGGGTTCCCGCGTGGGGGCGCTACAGTTTCGTCAGGGAATCGTAAAGGAAAAGTACGACAATCAGGAGAAAAGGAGAATTTCCAATATTATGGGCGAGATCGAGGCTATACTAGACGACAAGCATGGTCTACGGAGCAGCAATGACTCGAACGATGTACGAAACTGCTACGTCGTAACGTCACGAACATCTCTGAGTGTGTACTCATGTACCCTACCTACACGGTGCATATCTAACTCATGTACCTACCTACACGGTGCATACCTAACTCATGTA
>NW_014577800.1:126479-131381 GCF_000485595.1 Priapulus caudatus
TTATGTACCTACCTACACGGTGCATACCTAACTCATGTACCTACTACCTACACGGTGCATACCTAACTCATGTACCTACCTACACGGTGCATACCTAACTCATGTACCTACCTACACGGTGCATACCTAACTCATGTACCTACCTACACCGTGCATACCTAACTCATGTACCTCATGAACAAGAGGTCCTAGTACCTGTACCTGCACTTTGTCTATATATACCGAGATGTATACACATTTCCTACATACACGATTCATGCCCAACTTATATAAATACCTGCTTGCTGTGTCCCCAGTTGATTTACTCACACGGTACCTTCTCGTTACCGGTACCTGTACAGTGTCTCATCAACGTATATAACGACGTGATATCTCGCCAAATCACAATACCCCTACACCGGATACAAAACACAAATTTTAGAAACAAGACAAAAACGAAATCAGTGAAAGCAATAAAACAGTACATTGCGCTATTGCATTCGCTTTACCTGTATCGATTCTGCATAATAGCTACACGGAAATAGGAACCTATCAAAGCAGTAAGCCATTTATGTCGGAAATGTTTAGTACATATCCGAAAAACGCTTTCTTAATTACGGGAAATTGTCTAAATTCGTCCAGTATATAGATCTGTCGTTCAGATTACTGCATTGTATCGCAGACTAGCTTTGTATTCGCAGAATATTTGTGAAAAGTGAACATAGATGAGTTACAATATCAGGACACGAGGCGGGCCGAAATCTGTCAACTAATTCATTTCTGGACAAATTTGGTGTATTGCTATTGATATGCATTAGGATACAATCGTCACTAAATCTATATACCATTTCAGATGTCATATCATATGTCTGGCGCAAAGCAAGCATGCTAAAATACTCGCTGTGAATACATATAGAATTCATGTACGACATTCTAGCCTGTGACACTTGAATGTAATTATTGCGGAAATGGAGTCGTGTATTTATCTCGCCAGTAATTGAATATATCATCCATCATTCATTGGTTTACTGTACACACACACACACACACACACACACACACACACACACACACACACGACGCACACACACACACACACACACACACACACACACACACACACACACGCACAACGCACGCACGCACGCACGCGACGCAGACGCCAACACACATACGGCACGCACGCACGCACCACGCACGCACGCACGCAACGCGCAGCACACACACACACACATATATATATTATATAGTATATATATATATATATAAGTGTACATAATTCATCATTGCCTATATCGCCAAGTCAAACATGCATATCTGCAAGAGTGCTATACACATGCAAGCATAAACATACGTACACGGCACACAAACACGAGCACACGCACACACGCACGCACACACGCGCACGCACGCACAGCATCACACACACACGTGTACACAAACAAACAAACAAACACACACACGCGCGCACATACACACGACTAAGCATCAGTTAAACTATTGTCTACTAACTGACTACTTTAAAACGCTGTGTTACTCGACGCCACATGGTGATATGAATTTCAGGTGAAGTTTGACCGGCGTGTTAAAGAAGCGATCTGGTGATCAAACGAGAGACAGGCGAAGTTGGATGTTACAAGCATTCAACACTAGACAGAAAGCGGAACTGATCGACAACGAACGAGCTTAGGTGGAATATCAGCACCGATACGCCTACCTATTCCAACCCGGAAGATTTTCAAGTAAGACAATTCACAGCAAATCCCACATCGTTCTCACTACATAAAAAATCTGTGATTTTCAGCTCATGGCAAACTAAAGATAACGCCAACAATGCTTAAGATCAAATCTATTTATATCTTAATTTCTTATGATTAGTAATATTTATTTATTTATTATACTTTTTACGATTATTATTTATAAGCGATTTTACTCAGTATGAGAATGAGAAGGGAATCATCAGATGGGCTATCAACCACTGGGAGCAAGAGAGACGTGGTATCCGCTTCAAAGACATGGGACGGCTGTGGTCTACTACACCGATTACATTCTCATTCTACAAGGGAACAGGGTATGCCCGAGGCAGAGCTTTTTAACACTATTTCAGTGTCATTCATCCCGCGACTAAATACCCTTGTGTGTTTTTGGTAATTTTTATCAACTTTTTTGGCTTGAACCGATTCTACCAAGTTTAAAGACAGCTGCTCTGAGGGAATGTTTATACACTATCCGCCAAAGGTAGCTTGCTGAGGTTATAAGTTATAAGACTATACGTTATGCGTAGACTGCTACTTTTGTATGGCCCGTTCCATGTTGTTAATTCCGTCATTTTCGAATTTAAGGTCCTACACTAAGCACTACTTGAATATCCAATACCTAGTATATACAGTATACTGATATCTATGCCGACGGTTTGTGCATGATATCTTAAAACAATTAATATGTACCTGAAAATCAGGGTTTCAAAGTGATAAGCTTGACAAAACGCTGAGAGCGATTTTTATAGTCCACCGTGAACCGCTGTGTACAAACCTAACATCTGTGTTAAGTTAGCCTACAGCCGAAAGAAGTTGTATTTGTATAGGTGAGATAAGTCGGATTCGTTATAGCCGCTTATAGGACAGTGTGTTATCAAGTTTCACGTCACAGAATATATACAGCAGTGATGAAATCTCAAGAGTAAACTCTAGAAGAGTAAATATAACTTTCCTACATAATAGTATACACATATAGCTATAGAATACACATAGTTCGATGGTGCTCGTGATCGCTGTGTTAACACCTTGCTTTGTTTTTAGGCTGCAGCTCAGAGGTCGGTAGGAATGGAGCGAGACACAAATCTCCTTATAACGGTCTCCTGCATAATCGTAAGCGATCACTGCCATATTTTAATTAATATAATTCGCACACGACTTGTTCTACTATAAAGGTGGGCGCGCTTCATTATTAACCTGTAAAAATTCTCGAGTATGTGCGCGTCAGAAGTATGCGTTACAAGTAGCAAACAGATATACCTATAGACAGGATACCAGCTTTCATAGCCGCAAGCTACAATGCCATGCCGCGTTCTTTATGTTTAAATGTTTTATCCGCTGCGCACAGTGGATGGAGTTTCGGCTTGGAGTCGGAAGTAGAGAAGTTATTTATCACACGCTACTATTTGTACGGCCTCTAAATGGCTTTCACGTTGCTTTTCAGTTTTTATTCACCCGCCCAATCAGTCGTTAACCTTTATTTATAACATACACCAATGAAAAAACGTCAACGTGACTTTTCCGAGCATAATGGTCGCTCTACGGAGTGATCGTCGACAGCAGATGTGTCTCTATTTATTATTCTATATTATTATTTGTTATGTGTTATATTATTGTTATTTTCTATTTGTTATTCTATATTGTTATTTGTTATATTAGTATATTATTGCTTATTCTATCAATTATATTTGTTATAATCAGTTATAGTTATTGTTCTCTATTTTGGGATTCTAATAGAAAGCAGATCGTGCTCATGAGATCGGAACACTCGCTGGGGTTTGCTGGGCTGAGCAGGCTCGCCAGGCAAGACCGCGATGATTACTTTGGATGTGCTGTGGGAGAACATCCAGCCTGGCAAGACGTAATAACTTTCTCCCACATCATCAGCACAATCACGCAACGACGTTCCCTATGATATGTCCAGCCTCAAATGGCACTACTAGAAAGGTGAGGCGCCCATCTACCGGTGTAATCGTTTAATCTATCGGTATATCCCTGGCATTAGACCATGTGATTCGCGTACTACGTGTAAGATTTAGGGGTTCGTACCTGTGTCCCATGGATCCGTTTGGCGGTCTGTGGATGCTTTTAGGGGTTCCGGTGAAAGCAGGCGCATGCAAAACTCTGTGTTTATGTGGCTTATGTGGGCATATTTTTTGGGGAAGAGCCGTAGCTTTCACCAGATCCTCAAAGGGGTCTATGACTCAGAACGGGTAAAGAACCACCTGGCGTAGATGCGTGTAGATCATGTTAACCTGACTGCAGTTAAGTCGTGCATGACTCACCACGACGAATGCATTCACTTTGTGGGACATAGCCACGGGAACTTTGCGCAATGCAGTCCTAAATGATGTGTCCCGCAGAAAATGCCTTTAGTGTTCACTCGTGTTTAGTTGGTATTCAGCGCACAGATGGCAGTACGTAGTCGCAGGCTCTTCAATAGGATGACCATAAACATGAAAAAATAATTAAAAAACGTTCCAAGAAAGTTTCCAGTGACACAAAACACTCACTTTAATTCATGCTAAATGACGCACAGATATAAGCGTTTTGATGCATCTTTTCCAGCAGTTTGGCAGATTCGTTTCCACACACAAAACGCACTAGCCCCGGTCACGCATAGAAAGCAAAAAATTTTCCAACAAGGGAGCATAAGCATATAGCAAATTCAGATTAGTACGCTCTATATATTACAGAGTCTACTATAGTTAACTATATTACATCGAACACGAGAGGAAAACGGTCTGGAAAAAAAGGCACGCCTCAGGTAGTGCAACGGTAAACAAATCGGTTGCTGAGCGGGGTACTGTCGCGTGCTACATTTAAGCTCTCGTGTTCGTGAATCGTTAATTTGAATTTCGTTTCAGGATTCAGCAAAACCTACCCGGATATGTTGACCTTGAAATCGCCGACGGGTTTCTATCAACATAGGATGGGAGGAGCCGAAAGTTGTCATCTACGACGCAAAAACGGCAAATATCGAAATATACTGCAAAGGTTTGGACTCCATTCACACACGTGCGCTGCGCCACGCGTGTATTCTATTCAAAACACGTGCCCGTTCTTTGCCTAAAAGCGCTAGCATGTAAGGGGGAATAGATATTATATATTACTAGCTATAAGCGCTAAGATATAGATAGATTAATTGCGCCGGCATTAAGTGCAAGTA
>NW_014577800.1:132259-157900 GCF_000485595.1 Priapulus caudatus
TCCTGATATTAGTTATGTAATAATTCGTTTTATGTTAGGCACAGTTCAATCATATCTTTACATTTGGTACAGTAGGTTATAATTAGATTGCAAACCACAACTTAACAGCAGAATGAACTTTTCTAACAGACAGAGCGATTTGGTTCTCGCAAAGCGTGATCTCAATTCAACATTCGCGTAGACACGATTCTCGCAGACCTTGAATAATTTCTATTCAATCCTTGCATAGGTGAGGATATGTTGATTGGTTTTTCAGGCACCTGCTGGTGCGCGTATTAACGCCAGCATTGATGAGATCAGTACGGCGTGGTATGGCCATGCCAACCTTCCTTGTCCTGACTACGTGGAACTGAGATATCAGCAGAATCTCGCACAAGCCGGCCCGCGGTGAGAATCGTAACATCACAGGCACTTGGAGCGTTTCAATAAAATATTATTATAAATAAATACGAAATCTATATTTACTACCAAAGTCTTAATTTTTCTCTACTCTCCTTCACCTATTATTGCCGACAAGCCGTGCTGCAAATGCTCCAGCCATTGCAACACATGCCCACCGCCCGCACGCTGCTGCACGCAACTGCACACTTACACATAAATTTATGTGTAAGTGTGCAGTAGCGTGCAGCAGCGTGCAGCAGTGTGCGTGCGGTGGGTGTGTGTTGCAGTGGCTAGAGCATTTGCAGAACGGCTTGTCGGCAATAAGAGAAACATTAAGACTTTGGTAATAAATAGATGTCGTATTTATTTATCATTCTATTTTATTGAAGCGCTCCAAGTGCCTGTGGGATACATTACATGATAATAATAATTATAAAAATAATTATTATTTCGAGTCTCCTCGGGAAGTTGTTATTATTCCTTTCTGTAGCCTTTCGCCACTCTTCTCTGTCCGCCAACAGCGCTATATAGCTATAGCGAATGGCACTGAATGTCACTGAGGGTGGTCACAGCCAGAGTTTGTTTTTGCGCCCTCAGTGGTTCTTTTACGCCCACATCGGCCTTTCGTATTACTGGAGACGGGACCGCCATTTTACGTGGTCATCCGAGCCACGGGAGATTCACAGTCTCCAATGTTGAGAGCCAGGTTTTTACACCTTGAGAAAATTCACTGACATCAGTTAAACTATTGTCTACTAACTGACTACTTTAAAACGCTGTGTTACTCGACGCCACATGGTGATATGAATTTCAGGTAGAATTTGACGGCGTGTTAGAAGGCGATCTGGTGATCAACGAGAGACAGGCGAAGTGGATGTTACAAGCATTCAACACTAGACAGAAGCGGAAACTGATCGACAACGAAGAGCTTAGGTGGAATATCAGCACACCGATACCCTACCTATTCAACCCGGAAGATTTCAGTAAGACAATCACCAGCAAATCCCTCGTTCTCACTACATAAAAATCTGTGATTTTCATTATGCAAATAAGATAACGCACACAATCTAAGATCATATCTTTATATCTTAATTTCTTATGATTATAATATTTATTTATTCATTTATTATATTTTTATGATTATTATTTATAACGATTTTACTCAGATGAGAATGAGAAGGGAATCATCAGATGGGCTATCAACCACTGGGAGCAAGAGACGTGTATCCGCTTCAAAGACATGGGACCTGTGGTCTACTACACCGATTACATTCTCTTCTACAAGGGAAAAGGGTATGCCCGAGGCAGAGCTTTTTAAACTATTTCAGTGTCATTCACCCTCGGGTTGTATCACAATATTTCATTCACCCGCGACTAAATACCCTTGTGTTTTTGGTAATTTTCATCACTTTTGGCTGAACGATTCACCAGTTTAAGAGGCACTGGTCTGAGGGAATGTTTATACACTATAGGCAAAGGTAGCTTGCTGAGGTTATAAGTTATAAGACTATACGTTATGCGTAGCTGCTAGCTTTTGTATGGTGTCATTTTGTTATTCCGCATTTTCGAATTTAAGGTCCTACACTAGCACTACTTGGCATATCGCAATACTCGTATATAGTATACTGAAATCTATGCCCGGTTTGTGCATGATATCTTAAACAATTAATATTGACCTGAAAATCGGGTTTCAAGTGATAGCTTGACAAAACGCCTGAGGCGATTTTATAGTCCACGTGACGCTGTGTACAAACCTATCTGTGTTACGTTACCTACACGGAAGAGTTGTATTTGTATAGATGAGAAAGTCGGATTCGTTATAGCCGCTTATAGGACAATGTGTTATCAAGTTTCACGTCACAGAATATATACAGAGTGATGAATCTCAGAGTAAACTCATAGAAGAGTATATAACTTTCTACATATAGTATACACATATAGCTATATACACATAGTTCATGTGCTCGTGATCGTGTGTTAACAACTTGCTTTGTTTTTAGCTGCAGCTCAGAGGTCGGTAGGAATGGACAGACACAAATCTCCTTAAACGTCATCTGCATATCCGTAAGCGATCACGCCATATTTAATTAATATAATTTCCACACGACTTGGTTCTACTATAAAGGTGCGCGCTTCATATTAACCTGTAAAAATTCTCGAGTTGTGCGCGTCAGAAGTATGCGTTCAAGTACAACAGATATACCTATAGACAGGATACAGCTTCATAGCCGCAAGCTACATGCATGCGCGTTATGTTAAATGTTTATCCGCTGCGCACAGTGGATGGAGTTCGGTTGGAGTCGGAAGTAGAGAAGTTATTTATCACACCTACTATTTGTACCCTCTAAATGGCTTTCACGTTGCTTTCAGTTTATTCACCCGCCCAATCGTCGTTAACCCTTTATTTAACGACCACTCAATGAAAACGTCAAACGTGACTTTTACGAGCAAATGGTCGCTCTACGGAGGTGATCGTCGACACAGATGTGTCTCTATTTATTATTCTATATTATTATTTGTTATGTTGTTATATTATTGTTATTCTATTTGTTATTCTATATTGTTATTTGTTATATTAGTATATTATTGTTATTCTATATTATTATTTGTTATATCAGTATATTATTGTGTCTCTATTTGGGATTCTATAGAAGCAGATCGTGGCTCATGAGATCGGACACTCGCTGGGGTTCTGGCATGAGCAGGCTCGCCAAGACCGCGATGATTACTTGGATGTGCTGTGGGAGAACATCCAGCCTGGCAAGACGTATAACTTTCTCACTCATCAGACGATCACCAACGACGTCCCCTATGATATGTCCAGCCTCATGCACTACCTAGGAACGGTGAGGCGCCATCTACCGGTGTAATCGTTAAATTATCGGGTATATCGTGGCATTAGACATGTGATCGCGTACATCGTGTAGATTAGGGGTTCTTAACCTGTGGTCCATGGATCCCTTTGGGGTCTGTGGATGGGCTTTAGGGGGTCCGTGAAACAGGCGCATGCAAAACTCTGTGTTTATGTGCTTATGTGCATTTTTGGGGGGAAGAGTCCGTAGCTTTCACCAGATCCTCAAAGGGGTCTATGACTCAGAAAGGGTACAGAGCCACTGGCGTAGATCGTGTAGATCATGTTAACCTGACTCAGTAAGTCGTCAATGATCACCACGACGAATCATTCAACTTTGTGGACATAGCCACGGGAACTTTCGCAATCAGTCTAATGATGTGTCACAGAAATGCCTTTAGTGTTCATTCGTGTTTAGTTGGTATTCACCAACAGATGGCGTACGTAGTCAGCAGGTCTCAATAGGCATGACCATAACATGAAAAAATAATTAAAAACGTTCAAGAAAGTTTCAGTGACACAAAACACTCACTTAATTCATGCTAAATGACCACAGATATAAGGTTTTGATGCATCTTTCCAGCAAGTTTGTCAGATTCAGTTTCACACACAAACGCACTAGCCCGGTCACCATAGAAAGCAAAATTTTCCACAAGGAGCATAAGCATATAGCATAATTCAGATTAGTACGCTCTATATATTACAGAGTCTACTATAGTCTACTATATTACATCAAACACGAGAGAAAACGGTCTGGAAAACAGACCAGGTAGTGCAACGGTAAACAACGGTTTGCTGAGGGGTACTGTCGCGTGCTACATTTAGCTCTTGTGTTCGTGGAATCGTTATTTGGAATTTTCGTTTCAGGATTTCAGCAAAACCTACCCGGATATGTTGACTCTGAAATCGCGCGACGGGTTTCTACAACAAGTGATGGGAGGAGCCGAAAAGTTGTCATTCTACGACGCAAAAACGGCAAATATCGAATACTGCAAAGGTTTGGACTGCATTCACACACGTGCGCGCGCACGCGTGTATTCTATTCTAACACGTGCCCGTTCTTTGCCTAAAAGCGCTAGATATAAGATAGTATATTATATATCAGCTAGCTATAAGCGCTAGATAATCTATCACATAAATTTGGGCTCATAGGGGGTCGTGTCGTACATGGTACTACATCAGATATGTACCCGAGGTACATATATGTACACACACAGTGTAGCAGACTTGTCTACCGAAGTGTACCTTAAACCGCTAACACTAACCACTAATCCTAAACCCTGAACCCTAACTCAATATAACCCTTAACCCTAACTAAACATACGCTCATATAAAAAAAACATTAATAGCTAAACTAAACCTAAAACTACCTCGTACATATCTGTATGTACCTTGTTACGACAAACGACATCTTTCGTGCATAATTTGGTAACTGTGTGTGTGGTGGTGCTGTGGTGTGGTGTGTGTGTGTGCGGGGTGTGGTGTGTGGTGGCGTGTGTTGTTTCCTCGCTTTTCGCCCGATTTGTTCATCAATCGGCTAACTGAACGATATACTTCAGAATCCACCGAGCTGGAGATGGTTCTGGCTGAGCGAAAAAAAATTAAAAAGAGTTCAAGTATTACGTAAATAAGTCAAAATTCGAAAAAATCTATTCGTCAATAGATTGGCAGTGCGTACAGCAGATCACATCAAACATTACTGCGAATTACACTCGCGTCCTCTTGACTGCCGCCGTATGAGCATATCAAATCAGCTACGTCTGGAGATGTCTGCTCAAACAATAATCTATTCCTCAATAGATGTGCCTACTTCTCAAATCCCCCCCCCCCTACCGCAGATTCGACCCTGCTCACTCTGCTTTGACGTATCACCGTACTGACACAGTAGTCAGTGGCCATTTAAGCTTGTGCCATGATGTTCTGTGTACCCAGTGCAGTGTTTTCCTTTCAGTAGCATGAAATATTTTAATCTTTAGTGTGTTCACTTGACATGGAGTTTATATTTAATAGACAACATTTTTGCTGGTCTACGGTATAACTTCCGCTAGTATAGATAATATGCCGCATAAGTGGGCAGTACAGGCCAATACACACCACGCCACGCACGCACGCAACGCCCAGCGCGCGCACATACACATTACACTTACACGACACACATACCAACACACACACCACACACACACGCACGCTCGTCACGCACGCACGCACACGCAGCACGCACGTCAGCGACGCACTCACGCACTGCACACACCACACACACACAACCACACCATCACACACACACACACACACACACGTGCACGTGCTATCGGGCGCCTGGAGGCAAGCCACGGAAATACGTCTAACAAATTGACCACATAAAATTTAATTGGTACGCAACTACGTGGGAATCAGCCCGCTGCAATGAACACACAGCAATGCGCAGAAAAAATGCCTGCGCGTTTATGCGCTGATTTGTGACAACGCAAAACTAACAAACC
The DNA here is from genome assembly GCF_000485595.1 of Priapulus caudatus. NCBI lineage: Eukaryota > Metazoa > Priapulida > Priapulimorpha > Priapulimorphida > Priapulidae > Priapulus > Priapulus caudatus. The sequence continues at coordinate 137,972 of NW_014577800.1, forward strand.
AAAAGAGCTCTTTTATCGGGATTAGGGAGTCTACGTAAAACGATGTCGTAGATGGAAAGTCGATTGACGTCACGCACCTATCAGTTTCCGCTCAAATATAACTCGTCACAAATATAATAAATAATTGCAGATGTGGCGAGGGAAAAATGTCGATTGCATAACTAGAGTTGTTTTGTGTGCTTTCAGACTCCTGTCGCAACACGAAGCTCCGAAGGCCATGCGAGCATGATAGCTATCAGGATCCTAACGACTGCTACAGCTGCAAATGTCCAGAAGGATTTGGAGGGACTTATTGCAATACAGCCGCGTTCAGCGTCGGCGGAGGTATACATAAATAAATAAATAAACAAACAAACAAATAAATTATTCGGTTAGAAATATAATAATTAATGAATAACAAAGTTGAGAGCAATTTACAAACGGCATTTGGCAATTGTCCACATGTGGTGCATCATGCAAACACGCAACACGTAGACACGCACACGCACACACACAGCGCGTCGCGCACACGACACACACACACACCAGACACACAACACACACATCACGCCACAAACACACGACACACCAGGTCAGCACATGCACACACACCACCACACACGAACCACACACACAACACACAGCCACCACACAACACAACACACAGCGACGGCGCACGCACGCACGCACGCGACGCGACGCCAACAGCACATACGGCAGCACGCACCACACACACACCACCACGCAATCGCCAGCACACACACACACACACAACACAAACGTATAGTTGTGTATCTATGGTAATACCCCACTGTTGCAGCTAATTCGCGCACGCCGCTCACAGTAAAATACAGTCAGGCCGCACGCACCCGCAGCTGATAGACTAATGACTATATAATGATTATAGTGACGATAAGCGCACTGACTACGATCTCTGTCGGTAGCAGACTTTGCGGCGGATGATCGTCATCACATGCAGTGGAGATGAGGGGTGACAGGTCACTGTCGATATCCAGCAGGTCGCTTCCGCTCAGCATGAGCTGGCTCATTAAGTACGCGAGTCTTATATTATGTCAATAATACACCACCCACGCACGCCACACAGCACGTACGCACGCACGCACGCAATTTGTCCGGTAAGATATGAAGCCGCGTTCACTTGACTAGCAAGAAATCCGGTTATTTAGCGTTCACACGAGCAAAATGCGCGTCCAAGAAATTACGGTTATCTATAAACAGATCCGGTTATTTGATTAAATTACGCGGCTTCCCAGACCGCGTAAATTGCCGTGCTTGAGAAATACCGGATCTAATGGACGCGCACGCTAATTCCCTCGTGTGAACGCTAAATACCTGGAAAATTTCATGAAACCGGCGTATTTATAGACTGGATCCGCACTCGATCAGTTCTAAGTGTAACGGCGAGTGGAACGTCGAGCTTCGGACAGTCTACGTATTTTATCGGCAGTTGCGTGCGCATTTGCATTGTTTATTTCGCATTTGTGCTTGATTGTTTAAGGCAGCTCGCACCTCGCAATGACCCAGTAGTTCGGAGCCGCGAAATCACGTGTGAACGCTCCGCCGCGTAGGTTGTCTCAGATTCGGTATTTTCGCAATACCGTATTGCAATAAATACAAAGGTCCTCGTGTGACCGAGGCTATAATAGAGAAACGATATAAGTTATATATATATTATAGTATGAATATATATGGTATATTATATAAGATATATATAATATATATTATATATATTATATCAAGAGCATAATAAAGAAGGTCTTTCCTTAAGGTCCTTTCTTATATGCTCTTGATTATATATATCAAATATATATATATATATATATATATATATATTATATATATCTATATATATATATATTTATATATATATATCAAATATATTATATATATTTATATCGAGAATATATATCAATTTGTCTATATATCTTCCGACAAATATTTGACTATTTTCTGCTACTCGTAAAGCTATACTAATAGCAGTGTCCTTGCTATTATTTGCGACAACACCCACTCATTTTGAATTCCCTCGCTCGTGATTGGAATTTTAATCCACCGAAATAGGTGTAATGGATAATTAAAATAAGAAAGCTTTCACCTCAGCTTTTCATACTAGTACAGTAATTATAATTTTACCACAAAAATAGATATTAGCAAGCTTTTTAAACACACTTATATATACTATCTATATATATAGTCCTAATTAATCTTTATATTATACACTCCTGATATTAGTTAATGTAATAATTTCGTTTTATGTTAGGTACAGTCAATCATACTTTACATTTGGTACCAGTAGGTTATTAATTAATGATGTTGCAACCACAATTAACAGCCGATAAACTTTTCTAACAGACAGAGCGATTTGGTTCTCGGCAAAAGCGTGATCTCATTCAATTCGCGTAGACACGAATTCTCGCAGACCTTGGATAATTGTCTCTTTCATCCTTGCATAGGTGAGGATATGTTTGATTTGGTTTTTCAGCACCTGCTGTGCCGTTTAACGGCACTATTGAGGAGATCAGTACGGCGTGGTAATGGCCATGCCAACCTCCCCTGTCTGACTGACGTGGAACTTGGCGATATCAGGAGAACTCGCGCACAATGCCGCCCGCGGTGAGAATCGTAACATACGCCATGGAGCGTTTCAATAAAAATAATGATAAGTAAATCGAAATCTATTTATACCTAAAGTTTAATGTTTCTCTATGCCAGACTAGCGTGCTGCAATGCTCTAGCCACTGCAACCACAGCACCAACCGCACGCACAGCCTGCTGCACGGCTCTGCACGCTGCTGCACGCTGCTGCACGCTACTGCACACTACACATAAATAAATAACTCTATATTTTATGTGTAAGTTGTGCAGTATTCCCCGGGCAGTCAGCGTGCGCAGCGTGTCGCAGGTGCGTGCGTGGGTTGTTGTTGTGCAGTGCTAGAGGCATTTGCCAGCACGGCTTGTCGGCAATAAGAGAAAAACATTAAGACTTCGGTAATATAATAGATTTCGTTATTATTTATAAATTCTTTTTATTGAAGCGCTCCAAGTGCCTGTGGGATACATTACATGAATACATAATAATAATTATAATAACTAAGTATTATTTCGAGGTCTCCTCCGAAGTTTGCATTATGTCCTTTTCTGTACCCATACCAGACCCAGGTGGTCGCCACTTCCTCTCTGTCTGCCAACAGCGCTATTATAAAACAAGCTATAGCCGAATGCACTGAATGCACTGATGGGTGATCATGGGGTGATCACAGCATAGTTTTTTTGCGCACTCTCAGTGTTCTTTTAGCGTCCCCATTGGTTGGCTTAGTATTACTGGAGATCGGACCGCCATTTTAACGTGGTCATCCGAGCCACGGCACGATCACAGCTCAAGTTGACGAGGCAGGTTTTTACACGCTTTGAGAAAATTACTGGCCCCGGCCCGGATTGAAGCTCATGGACAGACCTGCAGTGGGAACAGTATACGTGGCCTAACCAGCTAGGCCACGAAGCATCTCTCAATGTGGGATACATTACATAGTAGGAGAATATATTCGCGATATCAGCTAGACTATTATATATTACTCTGTGAATCAGTGCGCGTTAAAATCAACCGACAGCTTCTAATTTGGCCATTATTCACACTCGGAGGTTAATACTCCACCCCTTATTTGTCAAACATCTGCGAGTTGTTGTTTTTTGCAGGGAAGGGTCCCTGCGGGCGAGGGGGGGGGGAGAATCAGACTATAGTACTTTTTACTACTTTTAGTACTTTTTACTACTTTTAGTACTTTTTACTATAGTACTTTAGTGAGAGGCTTTTCGAGTAGTAATTTACCTGCAGTTTACCAAAGACAAACTGAGACTCGGTGGGAGTAACATTGATGCGTATCTTTCAGCTTTTGCGGAAGAGACTGCTAGAGGAAGGCGTCATTGCCGAGACAACCGAGGTTCTGCTAATGATGAGGAGCAAGACACCCTACGGCATATTCTTTCAGGCCAGATTCATAAGTACGAACCTCGTATTAAAAAGTTTTCGCAACAAAATTTGACCTCTGGAAAGATCAATGCGTCCACGCAGGTTTACTAAATTAATTGCTCATGATCGTTAGCCGTTGCCGTTAATTGTGGCTTAATATGTCACGCACAAATAAGAAGAGACGATCCGTAAAATGTCTACGCCGTAAACAGGTATAGCGTTTCACGTGGTGAACATTATTACGTGTTCTTGCTTTCATCTACTACTACTACTACTACTACTACTACTACTACTACTACTACTACTACTACTACTACCTACTACTAACACTACTATACTATACTACTACTGCCACTGCCAACTGCCACTGCCACTGCCACTGCCACTGCCACTGCCACTGCTACTGCTACTGCTACTGCTACTGCTACTACTACTACTACTACTACTCAGCGGACGCATCCGAGATAGAGTTCACAATGCCATGCCATGAATCTTTATCCATCATTCGTGTCTACATGTCCGCTATGTCATGCTGGATATCCCTTGCTTTCATCAGTCACGTGCGATGAGGACGACAACACGGCTGCCGCTCCGCCAGCGATTCCAAAAGCTTCGGCGCTGATAGCAACGACCTCGCCGGCGCCGACAACAGACTCCGATCTGCTGATACGTGCAACTGTTGGCAGATTCGCTATACCGACGACAGGTAGCGAACAGCCTGCTACAACCACGCGGCGGCCGCCCATGAGAGGTATGGTACGTGCTGGCAGCAGCACGACAGAAGCAACGACGAGAGCAGGTCGGACGTCATCGCCATCATCGTCAACACGCCGACCTCAACCAACAACAACAACAACACCGCCGCCGCCACCTCGTCGATCAAGATCAACGACAACAACTACAACAACAACAACCTCTCCTCCTCCTACTGCTCCTCCCCCTACCACAACAACGACAACCGAAAAACCGCCACCGCCCACAACAACAACAACAACGACGACGACTACGACTACGCCGAGGCCGGTAGCAGCTCAAAGCAGCACGCGTTCACGTTCAACGTCAGGGGCTGCGCAGAGAGCATCCTCGCGACAGAAAACAGGAGAAGGCGAGACGGCGGCGGTCGATCGCCCGCACTCACGCACCAACACGCGGAGAAACGTCCGCCAACGCCAACGAGGCAAATCGTCGGCCAGCACGGCCACCAGGAGGAAAGCGGCGAGCCGACGACAGGTGCAACGTCGACGCGACGATGCCGACACTGTGAACGCTGCTCGCAGAACACACGCGAACTCGCGAGACCAGAGCGCGACTGACGACGACGACGACGACGACGCGGACACTGATACACAGGACAGGTGGGCTAACTGGTCGCCATGGTCGGCATGCAGCCGGACATGTGGCTGCAGCACGCAGACTAGAAGGAGGGAATGCATATCGGACAACTGCAGGTAAGTACACGCGAGTTCAGATCAAGTTTTAATTCGCGCTATAGCGTCTTGTCTATTATTATTATTATTATTATTATTATTATTATTATTACCATATCTATGATTCAAGCAGAGACACTGCGACAAGCAGCTGCGTATACAACAAGCAATGTGCGTGTGGTGGAAATATTCACGTCCTATTATGTTACTATATTCAGGAACTTGCATTTAATGAACTTGAAATTCACAGCCGACTACTCTTAGTACGAACGAATAATTACGTGTTTGCCCAGAGCTGAAAAAGAAATGTTATCGTCATATAGCATAGTTTATAGTATCTCTCTATGGATTTAGTCATTTCATGTTGGCCATTTACATTTTATTTTCCATCAATCATCATTCATTTCGTTTTTTTTTTCATGTTTCGTCCATTCATTGCATCGTAAAAAGCATGGGGCAGCAGTCAGAGACGCGTGACTGCAACCAGACAGTGCGTACCTGCGGGTCGGGCAAAAATAGCTACTGTTGCAAGGGATGGCGACCACGGCGGACTAGCTGCACTCCCATCTCGAGCTTTGGAAAGCGCCCAACCTGAGACCCATGCCACTCGATCTGCTGGTTGGAATCACCATCGTCAAAACTGTGTCTCTCAGGCCATAACTCTTACCATCACCGTCCCGCTCCGCCACGCACGTACATTAGCTTCGATATTTCTATCGTCATCATCATCATCATCATCATCATAATCATCATCATCATCGTCATCATCATCATGATCATCGTCATCATCATCATGATCATCGTCATCATCATCATGATCATCGTCATCATCGCCATCGTTACCATTTTATTGCCACGCCACGTCTTTTCAAGCGAATCACAGGAAGTGAAATTCTGCGGCTGAAACAGACCGTGCTCACTAGGTCGCGTGTGTGGCGAGCACTGATTGTTCTTATTCGTTGTCGAGCAGTCGCACCTATCGGGAGCAACGTCACTGCTTGGACAGGGAGGTGCGGCCATGCGGTATCGGGAGAAACAGGTACTGCTGCCGCCGCTGGAAGTACAGACACGACAAATGCGTGCCAGACTTCTACGACGATGCCGAATAAGAGCAGGAGTATCACTACCACTTATGGCGGCGATTCGTATCACAGTTGTTCAAGTCTGAATACGTGCGAGATTGCGCGTAGTGCCGCCGAAATTATAGCCGCACGCGATTATACGATGTCTAGTTAAACTACGTTAGGTGATCCTACAGAGTAATGATGTAACCATACTGGATTCCTGAAGAATGTTGGTATAATCACAGAATCATATTTAACTTAATAAATTGATAAGTAATACTCAGTCACACACATCCAGAACGACGAGAATGGCTTCATGAGAGCATCTGGTATGGCAGAAGACCTACAATGTTAATTCTATCCGATCGTGTAGAAGCTAGGTGATAAACAGAGTTGTCGTTTGGGCGAGCGCGCGAGAGCGAGAGATATGGAGATTTAGAGGTGTGTGAGGGGGGGGGGTAGAGTAAAAGAGTGAGGTTGAGAGGCCAAGAAAGATAGCGAGCGGCAGGAAAAGAAACAAAGAGAGAGAGAGAAAGAGAGAGAGAGGAGAGAGAGAGAGATGAGAGAGAGGGAGAACAGAGAAGAGCGCGAGAAGAAAGAGAGAGAGAGAGAGAAGAGAGAGAGAGAGAGAAAGAGAGAAGAGAGAGAGAGAGAAAGAAAGAGAGAGAGAGGAGAGAGAGACGAGAGAGAGAGCGAGAGAGAGAGAGAGAGAGCAGAGAAGAGAGCAAGAGAACGAGAAATTGTGTGTGTGTCGAGAGAGAACACGAGAGAAAGGGAGAGAGAGAGACAGCTAGAGAGAGAGAGCAGCGAAAGAGAGAGAACGAAGAGAGAGAGAGAGTAGAAGAGAGAGAGCCAGAGAGAGAGAGAGAGAGAAGGGAGAGAGAGAGAGAGAGAGAGGAAGAGAGGAAGAAGAGAGGAGAGAAAGAGTAAGAGGCAGAGAAGAGAGAGAGGAGAGAAGAGAGAGAGAAGCGAGAGAAGGGAGAGCGAGAAAGAGAGAAAAAAGTAGAAGAGAGAGAGAAGAAGAGAGAGAAGAGAGAGCTGAGAGAGAGAGAGAGAGAGAGAGAGAGAGAGAGAAGGGGAGAGAGAGAAAGAGAGAGAGAGAAGAGAGATGAGAGAGAGAGCGAGAGAATTAAGGGAGAGAACGAAAGAGAGAGAGAGAGTAGAGAGAGAGAGAGAGAGGAGAAAGAGAGAGCGAGCGAACGGGAGATAGAGAGAGAGAAAGAGAGAGAGGGAGAGAGCGAGAGAGAGAAGATGAGAGAGATGAGAGCGAGAGAGAGAGAGAGAGAGAGAGAGAGAGAGAGAGAGCAAGAGAGAGAGAGAGAGAGAGAGAGAGAGAGAGAGAGAGAGAGAGAGAGAGAGAGAGAGAGAGAGAGAGCTTGCATATGCAATAGGAACATCATTAAAAGAATCTTTTATATCAGTGAATAATCGCGTATTCAGTTGTTATTTGTCCTGTGGACATTGTTAGCTATTTAATATACTTAAAATTAAATGTATACTTGAGATATATATATATGAAATGTATAGTATGATGATGAGTATAAAATGAGGTGCGATATGCACATGTTTTTTCATGCGAATAGTATATGAAGCTAGATGGTACAGTAATGTGTTCTCAATAAACGAAATTAGATAAACTAGCAAGTTGGAATTCATGCATCAAACGCAAATTGATTATAATGATCAAGAGCGTGTTAAGAAGGGGTAACGCGTAACCTTCTACCGCGTACGCTCATGTAATTCTATATCAGCACATTAACGCTACGCATGATACCTATAAGGATTTAAAGTTGAATTGATTAATTTTGACAAAGAAAATCGGCTAAACTCATGTAGGGATTGATTGTTTAATAAAATCGTTTTAATCCGCTTAATAATTTTAAATCATTCTACAAAATTGTAGAATCTGATAAATATGTGCATACAAAAGTAGTAATTATGGTGAATTTATTAGTTACACACCTAATAATATAGTGGTTTATAGTTTATTTTATAAAGTGCTTTTTACTCTATTGCTTATTTTCGTATGTTGGCTATATGTATATATGTATAATACCACAGTTATGGTATAGCATAACTGTGTAAATTTTACATATTTTCAGGAGTCTATCAATAGGACTAAGACAGACAAAGGTGAAAAATTCAACATTTCGTAGCCATAGTCTACCTATAACTTTGGCTTTGGCTAGATTAACCATAGAATTAAAAACATGACAATTTAATACAATAGGTAAAATACAATACTTCACACATGCTGGCTGGATTTAGATATTTCATACAAATTTTCACATTATTCATGCAGAATAATTACTAGCACTAGGAAACCTAGAACTTTCTGTGCATGCAATCTGTACTTTCAACGAGGTCAGGTCAATCAGTTTATCAATTCAGTAATCTGATAGATAGTCCACGTTTTGATGATTATCATCTTTACAAACCTGTTAACATGACCCATAATGAAAGTTTTCAGTATATATTCGATATAAAAACATGTGTACTAAAAAAGCCATAACAACACACGGCAGTATAGATGTTAAAACAATGAGATGGTGATTGATGACATTGATTGAGATTTTACTGAGAATGAGAATAATTGAGTGCAAACTTGATGATGTGGCATGCTTAAAAGATCCCCAATGGTAAAAAAAACGTCATAAGTCATAACCGATTGCCTTGATAGACGTGCCTATAATATATTTGAACTATGAATTATACCTACACTTCAGTTCATTTTAAAGATGTATCACACGTGCAATGTTTTAAACTAAACAATAGGGAAAATTTCACTAGACAACTTATGGCAACGGCAAGTTTACACTGATCAACCTACACACTTTTCATTTCCACATTTATATACATCAATAGTTATAGGGCAAGGTACGGCAAGGCAAGGAACATTATTTCCGGCTACATGTTTTCTACGAGCCGACACACAGGCAATAGAGAACATCTACTTGCTAGGTTCTAGGCCTAGGCTTACTTACTTACTTACTCACGAAATACCAGGTTGCCGTCCTGCTTACAGAAATATACTAGCTTTGTGTACTAACTCAGTCAACAGATGGCGCCACATGCGGAGCAACAAAGTCATTGTATATTTGTTCGTGAAGGGCTTCATTAAGCAGTGGTGGAACAGTCGCTTCGTCCACGGGAACATCCAAACACAACTGCAAAGATCGTATCATTCAATTAATGTTTACTTGCACTGTGTTCAATTAATACATTATAACGTTATATATCCGAAAGTTTATATGAAATATAATCAATTCACACTCACCGAGAGTTGTATAACTTCCTCTGCTCTTTGCCCAATCAATAAGTACTTGTACAGGTGGAAATGTTGCCACATACTACAAAATAAATCGTTAGTGGTACAGATAATAGCTATTGGAATCGAGAGGGGAGGGTAATATTTAATTTACAATAAAATCCCAAATGATTCACACCAAATCGTTTAAAAAAAGTAATAAAAATACACACCCACACATGCACCCGCACACGCGCACGCACGCACGAACGCAGGCAAACACACGCGCGCGCGTACGCACGTACATGTAGAGCTATAGTGAGTGTAAAGTATATAGATGTGCACTTAATATCAATTCTATAAAACCTCATCAAAACACACAAAATACATCGGTATTATCAATTCCAGTTTTCTTCACTTACTTGCTTATAAAATAGTTGCGAATAGACAATTGCTCCACTTTGCTGAGATCTGTCATTCCCTCTGCCTGAAAACATTCGCCCACTTGATGAACAAATGTATCCAATGAGCTCTCCATATTTGCGTCTTCACCTAATATAAATAAAACCAGTATATATAAATAATTGTAGTGGTTTCAGATGAAATTCTACAAAAGAGGCATAGAGAACGAAAATGTAGCACACCATTTGCGTAGTAGAACAAAATGATAGTACTCTGACAGAAACCAATTTCATTGGAACCGAAATCTTTTTATTGCACGTGGCAAAAAACAAGGTGTTATGGTTCAATATATGTGGTTGTTATGTACCAACGCTTTTCTAATCATCTGTCCTGTATAATAATATATTTTATATTAACGGAAGGAGAATAAACTGCTCTTCATGTTTAAATATTTTTCATTTACATGATCTGTGTAATTACATCACAATTTACTGATGATGTAAAAACTTTGCGATCTTATATCTGCGATGAGATATTTGCATAATTTTCTAACTGAAACTTTTTGTTTTGTTTTTGTCACTAAAAAAAAACTAGCAAATAGCTTTATATTTTACGAGACTTGTTTGTCGCACCGTGTGACACGTTTAAAACGTGTGAAAAATAGTCGTAGAGCCAAAGTTGGCCTACTGTTGGCTGTACAACGTTAGGCTAATGTTAGTGTAACGGCTGCATATTATCTGTGATAGTAGGCCTATTGATAATTAGGAAACTAATTAGGATATCTGTCGCTGCTAAAGAAAAAAAAACTTGTAACATGTAATAAGCATTAATCCAAACATGTACTAAAAAAACATATTGAGGCAAATCTGGAAAACTAATTTCAGAATGAAGGGAACGATGGTAAGACAAAATATAGATCAACGAATTTTCTATGATAATTAATTAGCGCAATTTAGCAGAAAGAGTAACCTGCGATGCACACTAGTGCATTATTCACTAGGTTCAGGCATGTGGTTGAAGCTTGGACACTGAGCTCTCTCTTTTGGGCCCATAGGACAATGTTTCCATAAATGTCCAACAAGCACATCTGTTGCATATCAACGCTACATGCATCAAGTCCAAGCTTTTCAGCAAGCACACTGCAAGAAATAAGCCGACTTAGAATATTGCGCAGACGAAATTGGCAAGTGCACTCAATTCGAAAATAACACCCTGACTTGGAAACATCAGAGCCCATAACTGAGGACATCAAACAGGTTTATTTTACCACTTAAGTTTGATAAAATAACTTACAAGTAATTCCATGGAGAATGTGAATTATTAGCGTATATGAAAACTGATAAATTCAATTTTAGTAACAAAGAAATTCCTGATTTTTATATAATAGTGGTATTCAGAACACACACAACATCAGAGCAAAACCAGTGCACTTTTTTATAATTGATTCTCTTTTTTACAACCGATGCTATAGATGCTACTAAAAACTGAGCATGGAGTTCAAACAGAATCTAGGTTTAAATTAAATATTAAAACTGAAATTGCTAGTATTGCTTTTACTGCCATCATTTCCACCTCTCCCGAGCTTTCACTTGTCTCCCTCCTGACCTGCCTCTGCCTTTCACTCTCCTCCTCTACCCTTCAACCTTGCTCGTGTTTCCCGTCTTTCCCTCTTGCACTTTTAACCCGTCCACACTGTCTTCCTCCTCCTCCCCCTCCTCCTCCTCCTCCTCCTCCTCTCTCTCTCTCTCTCTCTCTCTCTTTCTCTCGCTCTCTCTTCCAATCCTCACTCTATCGCTTTTCTCTCGCCTTCTCACTTTCTCTCCCCCTAACCTAATTACCGCCATAACTTCTCATTCCCTCTCTCTCCATTTATTCCACCTACCCAGGTTCGCCCACCCTTCCTCCCCATCCCCGTATTTTTGTCTATCTCTTTTCTTTCCTTTCCATTTTGTGCGTTTCTCTCTTTCCAAGTCTCATGCAAACACAATCCAAATAAATAAGTGGCTAATAAAAAACACTGTATTTTTTTAAGAGTTGTATTAAAAATAGCAGCAGTCTCGGATTGGTCCGGGACTGGTAACTTTTGAGCAAGAACTCTTAATTATTCTTGTTGTTTGTGCACAGCGGCGTACGCGCGATGTGCTTGCGTGTTGCAGAGGAAAATTTGAACGGCATTTACAGGAAGTTCTCGGCAATGATAGGCAAAAGAGAGTAGAGAAACATTAAGACACTGGTAGCAATTACATTTCGTGTTTATTTACCATAATGTTTTTATTGAAATTAACGTTCCAAGTGCTGTGCATGATCATGACATGTGATGTGGGCTATATAATCATTTATTAATGTGAATTGTGATGATGAACGTCCAACCAATTGCGATATTTTAACCCAAATGACGAGATTTCTATACCTGTAAAGTCGGACATTTCCGCTATTAACCGTATCATTTGCTGAATTATCATCAGCACTTTTCCATATTGACATCAATTCGGGTGGATGGAACTTTACCTTGGGAATATTCATTCTAAACAGCAGAAAACGACCGCTACATAAGAGCAGTACACTTGTTTATGTAAATCATTTGTTACTGTTAGCTGATTGGCCAGCGTAATCATCGTTTACAAGATACAGTAGTAAGTACAGTCGATGGCGATCAACAAGCGTGAGTGTTTGTTTATACGTTTGTGATATGTTAATCTGCCACTGCTACTGTCAACTGCGCAGCTGTATAGGTAAATCAGCACGTTATCCGCATTGGTGCGTACTTGCCTGTTAAGTGATGTATCGCCTTTCTTACTTACACAGTGCATACTCATGTGTGTTGTCATTTAAAAAAATGTGTACGTTTAGTGGTCGTTCAACTTCACACTCACTGACACTGTCTCTCGCAGTGTTACTGAATACTGTTACTGATAGCTCTACAACCCTTCACTCCGCCACAGGAGTGAAGGGCTATAGTTCTAGAGCTATGTTACTGTCAGCTCTTCCCATGTACCATGTAGCCACCTTTATTCCCGACGCAGGAAAAAATAAGAAGATCTGTAGCAGGAGCAAAGTGTCTACACTACTGAGTACTGTCACTACTCTAGTTACTAGTTAGTAGTAAAGCTATCGCCATACTACTACTAGTGCCATAGCTTAACAATAACATTACCGATAACTGATTGTTGTTAGTAACACAGTCGGTAGGCCTACACTATACTCACATTCATCTGAGCATGATCATTATTTTCGACATGTTCCATCTTCAAATGATTCATTAGCTTCGTCGTTTCTGTCATTCTATTACGGAATTCTCTTCCTTCCGCTTTGGTTAATTGCAAAATTGAAGCTTTTTCTATTGCGATCCGCAGTGTTGATCTGTCTATTTGCTCAGCATTGTCTCTCTTTGTCTTCGATATATTTTCTTAGAATTTGAAGACGTATCTTTTTGAGGTTATCAGGGTTCGACACTAACGCTAGTCCGTTGGTCCGAGACTAGTAAAAAATAAGAAGGACTAGTAAATGCCCCATAGCTGTTAGTCCTGCGGACTAGTTATTTTCCCCGTCCCTCACCGTCCCAATTACCCATCCTCCCATCGATTTCACTATAGTCCCCTGCGGCAGCTTCTCTCAACCAAGATCCAAAGAGCTATATATATATATATATATACTCATTGCCATCAACAAGTTTTCCTTGTTTAATAGACGCGCTAGTACAAGTAGACGCTAGCACGCTCTGCACGCTCTAAGCACGCTAGACCCTATGACAGTACAAACATTGTTAAAAACAATGGGGCCACAAACCAGTCTACCGATCGATCGCTTGACAGTATAGCTTTCGACATAGAACAAACGGTCTGATTGTATAAATGACACAACTAATCAGTTTATACGCTCTCATAGCGAGGTATTTACATCGCAACCACATTGCATGCGTGTTTTACTTGAAGCTGTTGATACCAATAGTTATCTATAGTAGTGATACAAGTAGTGAAGCATATAGTACAGGGTTTCTTCTGCGGGAAAATTAGACAAAGGAGGTAATGGCCAGTTTGGGAAAAAATGTGCATGATGGATTCAAATACAGGATGTATTGATATACTTATAGCTATGTAGATACAGGATATACTTATCAGTGAATACAGGAACATTTTCACAACGGCGATGTTAAATTTGATAACGTCAGTGCGCCACTGTGCCTCTTATGTATAAGAAACCCTGTAGTAGTAGGTACATCCTTATCCAATACTAACATCAATGTTGTTATGTGAAAGTATTTCGACAGAGCTCGTCCTCCACCTCCCAAACGTAAGTCGCAGGAGGAGAAATTAGATGGCCAGCGTGTCTATGATAAGACTAAAAGGATGCGTACGTTCCAGCCAGCGTGGAAATCGTCATACCCGTGGCTAGAGTATGACCCGGCCAAGGGCAAGGGTATGACTTGTGGTGCAGGCTGTATGTGTGGTAGTTTTTTCACCGGCACTACAAACTATCGTTTGGAAACTGTTAAAGCGCATGATGCTTCCGAAGGGCACATAAAGATCATAGCAAAAATAAATCAAATGCAAGGACCATGCCTGTTCACGAAACAGTGGGGGCAAAAACACTAACTTTAATGAACAAGGCCACAATAGCAAAACTGAATATCTTAATTAGAAATGCACATGCTATTGGAAAAAACGCAGGCCCTACACCGATTACGTCAAGCTGTGCCAGCTTGACAAGGGTTAGATGTCGGCAGCACTTACCTCACCGACAAGGCCTGCCAGAGGTTCATTACGGCGATAGCCGATACAAGGCGCTGGGAACAGTATGGAGCTATAATTGAGGCCAAATTCCTTGCTGTGATAAGTGACGGATCCACAGATTCCTTATCAAAGGAGGCGGAAATTTTATTTTCGAATTAAAATTTAATTTAATTAAAATTTTAATCTTATGATCCATATCAAAGTTACGTATATTTTATACAATTGAATGTCGTTTGCAAAACGTTTCTGGGGGACACCCCTTGTACCATTGGGGAGACCCCCTGCACCCCCTAGCAGAACGGGGGGCTCCACACTCCTACCCCACCTACCTCCTGGCAAATCACAATGCTCGTCGCTCTGCGCCTAGTAGGAGTCTTTCGGCAGGACTAGTAGAATCTTGGAAGGACTAGTACATTTTTTCTTTTACTAGTCCTGTGGACTAATGAACTAAAATGGTTAGTATCTAACCCTGGTTATGAGATAGTTGTGCTCGTAGGGTCTATGTCCCCCTGACCTCTGTTTGACCTGGCTCATTTAGCTATTTCTGACTAACCCTGACCCTAACCCTAACACTAACCCTAAGTCCCTAACCCTAACCCTATATATATTATATATTATATTATATTAGTCAGAAATAGCTAAACGAGCCAGGTCAAACAGAGGTCAGGGGAACATAGACCTTAGACTACTGACTTTTAAATTAGTTGTTCCCTTGTCAAGGGTTTGCATATTAAGTGAGTTTTTACTTGCTGTTTATGTTATTTCAATACACTACTACTAATACTAATTACTAATTACTATTAAACTGCTACTGTTAATAAACTATTACTAGCACATCAAAGCTCTATGTTATAAGCATACACTTGGGGTTCAAAAATGTGTTTGTTAGCTGCATAAAAACAAGTGCTTTGATACGCTCTTGATACCTTCTTAATACGCTCTTGATAAAAAGTCTATCGATTATACATGTTTTATCATAGATTTAGCAGAGAGAAAGATGGCCAACTTCACTGACACATTAGTAAAGGTTGGTGGCAGGTGCATCTCCGGAGGTAGCACAACACTACTTATACTTACTACGTCGAGTATGACTTATTTCTGCGTCTAGGTGCTTAAGAAATGGGATGAATGGGGGAAAATCAATGTGGGAAGAAATGAGGAGATAGGCTCACATCTGTTAAAGACCTAACCAGTATGCTTGCAGAATTCGTTACATTATATAGCAGGGTGCTAAATTAACAGGAGTCCAGAGTCAAATACTCCCTGATTTACTGTCGGACTCCCTGATTTGACATATGCAGGAGTCCGTGTCACTCCCTGAAAATTCTGCCATACTAACTAGTTCGTTCCGGAGCACGGCCTTGCAGAATTACCGTATTTTTTAAGCTAATGTCCAAAGAAAATTTGGCAGACGTGCAACCGCATGAATCTTAAAAATAAGCACATGCGTTATTGTTAATAGCTTTTAAATTTTGAACATCAGACTGCGGACTCCCTCATTTTGCTGCGGACTCCCTCTTTTTGAGGGTAGGGAGTCCATTGGACTCCCGTGTTCAAAAGTTAATTTCTACCCCTGTATAGCTATATTACTTTTAAGTTCTTCTCTTAAACATTTTGTTTAGACTATTAATTGTAAATTATTATTATAGTTTATTGTTACAGCATTCTTGTTGATACCAAGTTACTTGGTTGCTGAATGGAAATTCAACAAGTTTCCTGGATCTAGACTAAATTACTTTTACACTTAAGCCCGGCGCACACGTGAGTTATTTTACTCAAGTAAAATGATGCATGAGTCAAATTACTCAACGAAAATCCGCCGCACACGTGAGTAAAATGACGCATGCGTCAAATTACTCAACGAAAATCCGCCGCACACGTGAGTAAAATGACGCATGCGTCAAATTACTCAACGAAAATCCGCCGCACACGTGAGTAAAATGACGCATGCGTCAAATTACTCAACGAAAATCCGCCGCACACTTGAGTAAAATGACTCATGCGTCATTTTACTTGAGTAAAATAACTCACGTACATGCGCCGGGCTTTAGCTATGTGTCCTGCAAAATTATTATTTACTAAGCATTGTCACAAAAAGCAATGTATACGAATAAAACAAGGAGCCAACAATGTATATAGGCCTATGAGCTCTGGTAAGGTGTGGTCCATCAAAATGTGCAATATTCCATCTAGGATATAGGCCTAAGATAAAATATTGCTTGTTTCCCCTTTACCGACCGACTCGCCAAAACGCCGCTACTCGACACATTTTATTGGGCGATTAAAACAAAACAAAAATTATTTCGTTTTCGCCAAAAAAAAAATCAAATTCGTTCCGCAAAAACGTATACACAAAACAGAATATACAATATACATACACACATCTTGTCAAAACAAAATGAAAAAGATTTTTCACCTACCTACCTACTCGGTACCCTGAGAGGCCAGTATAGGTAAAGGGGAAACAAATGATTTTTCAAGGGTGGCCCTATTTTCCTGTGTGCACCTGACGTGAGAAGATAGCTCTCTTTTGCAATATAGTCATGCATGCACGCAACTGCACACATTATATTGAATTCTATTTTTTTTTTTTTTACAAATATGTGTGTGTGTGTAGGTAAATAGATAGGTGAATGGATTTTTACATAGATCTATCACCTTATATATATATTATCAGGAGTATATCAATATTGATAGACTCCTGATATTATATGACAACATGAATTGAAGCTTGAAATTGGGAGCCTCTACAAAATTCTCATGAGTCTTATCTATAACTTTACAAATAATTTTTTTGCAGAGTTTACTAATGATATGCTCAAATCATGTACAAATAATGTATTAATAGTTTTTGTACATTTTATCCTTATTTTGGTTATAAAATCGACATCTTGATTTCATTATTAATTCTTGATATTATGCTTTTTTAGTTTATCAGATTCTCAGACATGCATCTTCAATACCGCAAAGAGGGTGAAGACAGTTACCTGCACATTGCTAAAGTTTTTGCATTGGTCAGCTTCATCTCGCACTAAATATAGGAGGATAAGACATGATTGTCACTGTCACAATGCGAAGTTGTATACCTACGGCTACCTTTATTTTCTGACCTTTTAGCCAAGAAAAAATCTAAATTCTTTCTCAAATCATTTTAAAAATTTATAATCCTTTCACATTGCTGTAGTGCATTTTCGGTTGTGCGCACTATCGCTGTCGCAAATACATCGTTCTACTTGCCTCCAAATTACGAACCCTGAAGCCAATATACCTCAATCTTGTTATTAGCCTATTGCTATCACATGCAGTCCTTAATATTATCAGGAGCGTATAATGACAAATACTTCTCATATTGACAAATATTTGTCATTATACGCTCCTGATATTATCCATCCTCCTCTTCTGCTGTTTATGAAATAGTCAGCGTGGGCAGGGGGTACAAGACTGCATAGCACCCAAGTAAATTGGTGCACAATTTATATTTGTTTTTTTCTCCAGTACTATATGATATGCTTATTTTGATAGTTTGCCAGTCAAATGTGATTGACAGGGGAGTGAATGTTTAAGTTAATGAGGTGAAGCAGTATCAGTGATTCGCCTGAGCTAGCAGTAGTCAACAAATGAAGTGCAGCTAACAGGCATTAGTTATGCCGTAAACAAAATACTGGAGATCAATTAAACAATGATAATTGCAATTAATCAAAAGTTTAACTCATGTCTATCATTGACGGTAAAAGCATGTATTTTCCCAATACTCATAAACGGACTATCCCTTTTTGTAATTTTGTGGCCACCAAAATGAAATTATAGTTTGCAACCCAACACATAACCGAGTAGAGATAAATTGTATAACGTGTAACTTTAGTGTTTTACCCAATCCAATAAGTTATGACATCGAACTGGATAATTATTTTTGAGAATCTGCTGTTGGCTATGGAGTCGTATGAACCAATATGGTGGAAGGATCAGTATGGTGTCATGAACTGAATCAATGATCAAACATTGATTACATAATCTCATAGCTATATGACATACTGCATAACGACTGCGTCCATGATTTGTAATCCTGCATTATGTTTGGCAATTTGATTCAGCAACAAAGTGTAAAGTTAATTAGTAAGCCTGTTTCAGACTCAACTAGAAATTTGAGAAGGCAGATGAGGTGGGTTGGATATGGAGGAGGTGGTTTCCTTATTCTTTGCTCTGATGAAGCTGTTTTAAAATGTATGCATCAAACACTTGTGATAGCAAACATGAAAACGACAATGGGCTTAATTCATGCAAGTGGTGTCCTTCAAAAGTAGGTTTCACAGTGTATTTCAGCAACTAGCTTTTGCATCAAAAGTTCAAATAATTGTAATTATGTTCGTATGCTACTACTCCAGTTTACTGCTGAAACTTTATTGTTGCCATGTTGCTATGCCTTTACCGTCTGAAAGGTCGATTTCACATTTTGCTTTAATTGGTCCTTGGTTTACTAATGAGGTGCTTGCTACACAGGAAGTTTGTCCACTCATTGCATGTGGTTGGTTTAGATGTTCCGGACATGAACTACAGTACAACATTTACTGAAACCTGTCTTATATACACGAATTGTCGTAATTCTACAACACGTTTCTAATTCTGGTAAGGTCCACAATTATGAATTGAGGGAAACCTAATTGGATCACTCATGACCACTATTCGCGTATGAAATCGGCATCCATGGATTCGATTAATGGCAGATGCTCTGGTTCGCGGACTCCGCACTCGGCATTCTCTCGCACGCCGCGTATTGACGTTTTAGTTCGAAAGGGCTCCTGTAGGGTGCATTGCTGGGCTGCTATGTCTGAATAATTACAGTCAAGTTGTGGCCATTCCATTACCTGCCTTCATCCAGTGCGCAAGATATCGGCGAGCGGCAATAAGCTAAGTCAGCCAGCTAGTGTGTGTTACGCGTGGTTTGTGAGTGCGAGAACTACCGCGTTTGCGTACTTCTGTAGGTAAGTGTGACGTAATATTGCTGGGCTGTTTTGATAAATGCACGCGATGTTCCTGCGAAAGTTGTGAGAATGGCAACGATATATATATATACGAGAGAGAGAGAGAGAGAGAG
>NW_014577800.1:159092-164092 GCF_000485595.1 Priapulus caudatus
TCTCTCTCTCTCTCTCTCTCTCTCTCTCTCTTTCTCTCGCTCGCTCGCTCGCTATATTATATTATATTATATTATATATATATATATATATATATATATATCTTGTTATTATTAGCTCGTGATATTATAGGGGTAAATAATGACAAATGTTTGTCAGTGTTAACATCGTTAAATGTCATAGAATATAGAATGGAATGGAATAAGAATGTTGCAGCGAAATTATATGTGCAGGAAGCTATGCTATGTTCGTTCCCTTGAACATCTAATGGCATCTGAGTACGCAAGAAGACGCTTGCAGATAGAGAAACATTTCGATATGAGTTACCGTACTGCGTATTGGGCTGTTGTTGTAAACCAGCAAAAATACCCTGTATTATGTTTTCGTGAGAAGAATGGGCGTGCTGGGAAAAGCCTTCTCAGGTAGCATCGTTGAAAAGGATTGATGCTGGGAGCTGAGTACGCAAGAAGACGCTTGCAGATGGAGAAACATTTCGATATGAGTTACCGTACTGCGTATTAGGCTGTTGTTGTAAACCAGCGAAAATACCCTGTATTATGTTTTCGTGAGAAGAATGGTCGTGCTGGGAAAAGCCCTCTCAGGTAGCATCGTTGAAAAGGATTGATGCTGAGAGCTGAATACCTTCATTAACTTTGCCTGTTGGCGAAATTACCAGCCGTAGGCTGTGGTATGAATTATTTATTTAGTGGTCTTCTGATTTATGGCGCACAGTACCCCGCTTGAACGTAATACATGAAGCGAGCCTAGCTGTGGTAGATTAACCATCGCTGTACGTAATTCGGGAATCAAAGGTGAATGGTGGGTGGGTGTTCGTAGGTGAACGTCTCTGCTATTGTTAGAATGGGTCGATCGGAGTGAGTGCTGGCCACGTTCATAACATAGCTGGCTTTGTTTGGGGGATTAATCACGTGTGTAGGTAACAGATGCAGTTACCTAACGTACAGCGCGCGCAGTTGTGCTGCGTATACTGGCGGTGGTGCCGTCGCGTTTTGCGTGTTAATTCTTACGCGCGCGCGTGTATACTGTGTCTGACCTTGAACGCATGAATACTTTCTTACCAGGTTATATACA
Organism: Priapulus caudatus; assembly: GCF_000485595.1. Classification (NCBI taxonomy): domain Eukaryota; kingdom Metazoa; phylum Priapulida; class Priapulimorpha; order Priapulimorphida; family Priapulidae; genus Priapulus; species Priapulus caudatus. The sequence goes on from NW_014577800.1 coordinate 160,183, forward strand.
CGCGTGCGTGCTTACCGTGTTATACACGCGCGCGTGCTTACCGTGTTATACACGCGTGCGTGCTTACCGTGTTATACACGCGCGCGTGCTTACCGTGTTATACACGCGTGCGTGCTTACCGTGTTATACACGCGCGCGTGTGAACTGTTATACACGCGCGCGTGCTTACCATGTTATACACGCGCGCGTGTGAACTGTTATACACGCGCGCGTGCTTACCGTGTCATACACGCGCGTGCTTACAGTGTCATACACGCGCGCGTGCTTACCATGTTATACACGCGCGCGTGTGAACTGTTATACACGCGCGCGTGCTTACCATGTCATACACGCGCGAGTGTTAACTGTTATACACGCGCGCGTGCTTACCATGTTATACACGCGCGAGTGTTAACTGTTATACACGCGCGCGTGCTTACCATATCATACACGCGCGCGTGCTTACCATATCATACACGCGCGCGCGCATGTTGCCTGAGCCACACCTGCATGTGCGTGTTAACTGTTTACTGTGTCGTACACGCGCGCGCGCATGTTCACCGTGTCGTACATGCGTTTGTGCTGCCGTGTCATACACGCCCGCGCGTATAGTCACCGAGTCATACACGCGTGCGCGTACCATGTGCGCGTGCGTGTACCATGTCATACACGCGTGCGCGTACCATGCGCGCGTGCGTGTACTATGTCATACACGCGTGCGCGTACCATGCGCGCTTGCGTGTACCATGTCATACACGCGTGCGCGTACCATGCGCGCGTGCGTGTACCATGTCATACACGTGAGATTCAGTGGTGTCTTGCCAAATACTTCACTTTCAGGTTCTCTCCACAGAGCGGTTGTGGTATGTGCCGGTGCATTCTATTTTCCGATAGTTATATTCCAGAAATGTGTGTTTAGCTAAATTCTCGTTGCCAACGCGGCGGGTATGTGTTTGAACAAGTTGGTTGTTCGCTGAACACCAATCGTTGTGACGTGATAAATCATCTTCCAAGATGGGAATACGAATAACACATACAGGGTGCGAAATTAACGGGAGTCCGGAGTCAAATACTCCCTGATTTACTGTCGGACTCCCTGATTTGACATATGCAGTGTCCGTGTGACTCCCTGGAAATTCTGAGATACTGACTAGTTCGTTCCGGAGCACGGCTTCGCGGAATTACCGTATTTGTTAGCTAATGTCCCAAGAAAATTTGGCAGACGTGCAACTGCATGAATCTTAAAAATAAGCACATGCGTTATTGTTAATAGCTTTTAAATTTTGAACCTCAGACTGCGGACTCTCTCATTTTGCTGGACACACTAGGTGATTAAATCGGGCGACTAAATCGGGCGACTAAATCGCCGGTGAAATCGCCTAGTGTGTCCAGTCAGTCGCCGCCGATTTAGTCGCCCGATTTAATCGCATATAGATCAAAACGTTTTGATATCATCGGGCGATTATTTCAGTCGCCCGATAAAATCGCGTAGTGTGTCCACTCGACTCGCGCGATCGAATCAGGCGATATTATCGAGCGATAAAGTCGCCCGATTAGATCGCATTAAAATCGCCTAGTGTGTCCGGTCCTTTAATATCTTTAATTTTGAACCTCAGACTGCGGACTCCCTCATTTTTCTGCGGACACCCTCGTTTTGAGGGTAGGGAGTCCGTTGGACTCCCGTGTTCAAAAGTTAATTTCTACCACTGCACATACTGCTCGCACGAATACAGCAGCTGCTCTGCTATGCTATATCTTCGCTTCCAATAGAATATCCCTTATGATAATCCGATGGCTCGGCACTGGGCTGCGCTTGATGGGTCCGTGACTCTCGCGCGTTGTTTTCTGTGTGCGGCTGGCTCTGTATCGATTCTTCGCTTTCCGTAGCTGGTGGCAATGGTTCACGCCTGTTCGTTGTTACCCAGACAGCGCACTCGTAACGCTGATGCACGTCGAATAACGGGGTTGCAACCCTGTACGTCCTCGTTGCGCCTGCCTGTAGGACGGTGATTAATTATCGATTATCGATCCCGCGCCCGTTATTACGTAATGCTTCCTGTTAGGGCTGCGTGTACAGTAGGCGGTCGTGCATGGTGATTATATGGATCCGTAGTAGTCCGTCGCTTTATGCACGCCGGGATTAGAATACACGCAGTGCGCTAAGCATATATCTTTTCCCTCATCTTCGTCTCGAATCAGGTTTCCTTTGCTGCAAGCATCCCCAATGATGAATGAATAATCGATTTGCCTCCCCCCATGTCGCAGTGGCATTCGTAGCGTATGTACGGGCACTAAGGTTCATCGCACTCACGTTAGTTCCTAATAGTCGTACTCGGAATGTACATCGGACTCGGACTAGGACCGTTATTCAGCAGTTGTTTCGAGCACGGTCGTAGTCGGCTCGTGGAGTGGCGACGGGCGTTTCGTTCGTAAGCAGACGTGAGTGTCGTCGGGGAGGGTTTTTGCGGCGGACTGTGATGGTAATCGCGCAGTTGGTCGTCGTGACCACCGCTTTGGGATCGCATCATTGCGATTGAACGTCTTCGAACGTTTTGTGGAGAAAAACACACTGTTTTCTGATTGGCTTCATCTCTTGCTGACTGTATCGCGCGCGCGTGGCTATCTTCCTCACTTGCATCCTGGAGGCTGCGAGATAAAGTGCTATTGAGAGGCATTTGTGCTGATCTTGGTTGCGATCAGCCGGTATGATGGGGGTAATGTGCGTCTGCCTGCGGGCCACCCGATATCGCCCACTCACGCGAGTCTGTGTTCTTCGCTCGCTACGATAGCCGAGGTATTGACGTCGGCATGTGCTTGTTTTTTGTCTCTCAGAGTGCTTGTCGTTGCTTCATGCGTCTAACGTTTGCTGTGTAAAGATAGTACGCTGATGTTATTTATTTACTCGGTTTGATGTAATTATACGATGCCGTTTCCTTTGTTCCCTCGCGAGGTTCCTGATGTATGCTTATCTGACTGTTTTGTAGTGGTCTTGTTCGTTGATGACGGTGTTCGTCGTTGTCTGAACCTCCTGACTGAATTATTATGTTCGAAGTCAGGTTATGATGCCCTTCGATCCTCTATGTTCGAAGTGTTCTTCTGTGTCTCATTATCTCTTCCTATTTTGTTTGGGGTATGAACCCCTTCCTTTACGACACACGTGTTTCTTCTACATGGCTCGTTTTTCGTTTTTTTTTCATGATGAATTTTACATGAATTTGAACAATATAAACTATATAAACTAATCCAAAGTCATGCAATACTGAATATGTGGAAAAAATCTTAGCGTCACGATTGTTGAATATGTAAGGAGTGTATAAAAATATGCAGTCATTAGTTTAATTTTCTGATGCTGGTTTCTTTAATGGGGAGTGCCGGATGAACTTTCGTAAAAACAGTATTCTTTATTTCATTATGGCTGTGTAAAAAAATTATTGTTAAAATAATGTTTTGTGGTGGTTATTTATGCTGCCAGCATTTTAAACTGGCTTCACTTGTTTTGTTGTTGTATTCATGAGTTTTTTTTATCATGTATGTATCATTTTCCCAACTGTAATCGATAGCTTATATATAAGTAGGCCCCCTACATGTATATTCTGATATTGTCAAAGTTTTCCACATGTGATGGAATTAGCGTAAATAACTTCTGTGTACACATCTTTATTTCATATATTTTGGATGCCTTAAAAGAATCAAACATTAAAAAAAAGGAACAATCTGAATGAAGGAAGTATGCGTGTGCATGTGCATGTTTTCGTTAGTTTTTCAACTGTGTTTCGTAATTATTCTCGAGATGGCTTTACCATATGTTTTTCAATGCTCGTTACAACATTATTTATTCCATTGTTGTGGATTATTGACTGAAGAGTACCATTGATATGTGAATACGACTATAGTGCTTTTCCTTTGAATCATCTCGAAAAGTACTTGATGC
>NW_014577800.1:165143-176131 GCF_000485595.1 Priapulus caudatus
ATCTATCTATCTATCTATCTATCTATCTATCTCTCTATCTATCTATCTAATCTAATCTATCTATCTTATCTATCTATCTCTTATCTATCTATGCTAATCTATCTAATCTATCTATCTATCTATGGCTATCGTATCTATGCTATCTATCTAAATCTAATTATCTTATCTATTATCTATCTCGCTATCTTATCTATCTATCTATCTATCTATCTATCTATCTATCTATCTATCTAGTGCTATCTTCGTATCTATCTATCTATCTATCTATCTATCTATCTATCTTCTATCTATCTATCTATCTATCTATGCTATCTATCTATCTATCTATCTTATTATCTATCTATCTATCTATGCTATCTATCGTATCTATTCTATCTATCTATTCTATTCTATCTATCTATGCTATCTATCTATCTATCTAATTCTATCTATCTATCTATCTATCTATCTATCTTATCTATCTATGCTATCTACTATCTATCTACTCTATCTATCTATCTATCTATCTATCTTATATCTATATCTAATCTATCTATTCTATCTATCTATGCTCTATCTATCTATCCTATCTATCTATCTATCTATCTATCTATCCTATGCTATCTATCTATCTATCTATGCTATCTCATCTATCTATCTGATCTATCCATCTATCTATCTATCTATCTATCTATCTTAATCTATCTTCCTATCTATCTATCTATCTATCTATCTATCTATCTATCTATTATCTATCTATCTATCTATGCTATCTATCCTATCTATCTATCTAATCTATCTATCTATCTATCTATCTATCTATGCTATCTTCCTATCTATCTTATCTATCTATGCTATTATCTATCTATTATCCTATCTAGTCTATCTATTCTATCTATCTATCTATCTATCTATCTGATCTATCTATCTAATCTATCTATCTATCTATCTACTATGCTATCTATCTATCTTATCTATCTATCTTATCTATCTAATTATCTATCTATCGAAAAAATATCTATTCTATTAATCTAATCCTATCTATGCTATCTATTCTTCTATCTATCTATCTATCTATCTATCGTATGGCTATCTATCTATCTTCTACTCTATCTATCATCTATCTATCTATCTATCTATCTATCTATCCTATCTATCTATCTATGCTATGCTATGCTATCTATCTATTATCTATCTATCTATATAATATACATACATTTATATTGTATATATATATATGGTCACTACAGCATGGCGCGATACTAAGCGGTTTGCCGATACAACCAGGTTGCTGTGCATATTGCCTGCATGCTGACGTAGGCGAGATGCAGTGAGTCCTCTCATTAGGAAACATGTATTGACCAGTGTTTTTTCACGTGCCGACGCTGACGACGTCGCAGCTTTCTCTCTGGAGTGCATTGAGAGAAGGTGCATACAGAAAATCCTAGTTAAGGTCGACAAGGGCGGGCTGGCAAGGTTATTCATGGGCCGCTTATCGGTCCGTGTGAAGCCGTATATGTACTCGAATGAATGCTGTGTTGGCGAAAAACAGAGGGCGACTCAGTGAAGTAGCTACTAAGTAGGTGATAAAGCATACATGAGGTGAGAGGCAGATGGGGTACGTTCGTAGGTGAAAGCCTTTCAGCAACTGTAAACCAGCTTTAACCGCAGAAGGTTGAGAATGGCACGTGTGTGTGTGCGTGCGTGCGTGCGTGCGTGCGTGGCGTGTGTGTATGTGCTGCGTGCGTGCGTGTGTGTGTTGGTGTGTGTTGTGTGGCGTGTGTGCGTGTGAGTGTGTGTTTGTGTGTGTGTGTTGTGTGTGTGTGTGTGTGGTGTGTGTGCGCTGGTGTGTGTGAGCGGGGAGTGTGTGTGTGCGTGTGCGTGCGTGTGTGTGTGTGTGAGCGGGGGTGTGTGGGTACGTGTGCGTGCGTGTGTGTGTGTGCGTGTGCGTGTGTGTTGTGTGTGTGTTGTGTTGTCGTGTGTGTGTGTGTGTGTTGTGTGTGTGTGTGTGTGTGCGGTGTGTGTCGTGTGTGTGTGTGTGTGTGTTGTGTGTGTGTGTGTGTGTGTGTGCGGGTATGGTGGTAGGTTGTTGGGTTCAGGCATAGATACGTACTATATATTGTTCAAGATTGTGTAATCTATGCATTGGCCTGCACTCGAACCATACTTATGACTTCTATGCCTGTGAACACGCTGATTTCGTTGAGCGTAATATTAATGTTGTGTATTTTGTGTTTCATTGGTGGCGGTGCTATAGCTCGCCAAGAAGTATTTCACGCCAAAACATGAAAAGTGAACCTTATTCGAAATGAAGTAATTTTTTTTCAGTGTGGTGTGGTCAGCGGCTTTAGATACAGATAGGTAATGGCTTATTTTAAAAAACATTACATTATAGTATTCAATTCATCAACTTAAGGGCGTGAGCGCTTAGTAAACTCACAAGAACTCGGAAGTTTTCAAATTGATTCACGTTACGAGTCTGAGATGCGGCGAAATTCGTAATGCTGCGCTTTATGTGTTCACATTTCGTGATTCCATTGATAGCACCGGTATATTACCCACAGTATCTGACAATTATACACATACAGTACGAAACTTTCCACTGGGTCTACTCGTTTCTCTCACCCCTTCAGGTGTATACTTGCGGCATTTCCCGTAGTCAGCAACATGCAGATCTTGTTCCATAATCAAAAAGGAAGAGGTCTAATAATCAAATTGATCCATTACTGCAAATCATTTGAGTTAGTAAGTTCAATAATCCCGAGGTAGCAACGCGTTTTCGAAAATGTATCTCCGATTAAAGTGGCGCGCCGCGGAAAATTTTATACCTGGCATTCGCGCTGTGTATATGGCCATATGCATAGGGCAGTGCATCCTCTTACTGTTGGACTTTAAACTCTCTCGGCTCTTAAACCTCACGTGGTGGGCCACACCGGTGTTGGCGGTTATCGGACAAGGAATTGGCCTAAAAACTTGGCTCGTTCTTAGAAGCACTTGCGGGCTCCCTAGTAATCAAAACGCGTGTTCTTAGCGCGATCCCCTCGATGTCGCGCCTACACCGCGAGTATGTCTTGCTGGTGGTGAGGCGACATTAAACTCTGATTACCCATGCAGGCGCGAGCATAAGCTGTGGCTAAAACCCACCTCAAGTGCTGGTGCGTGCTGCGCTGCGCTGACACTTTAATGTGAGTGTGGACCTGAAATCGCGTAAGCCGAATCGTCCGCCGTACTGCAAAATGCAAACAAACGCAGGTACAGGTGCTGTGATTGGATATATGCGTTTAGCATCGTGAGGCTGGTGACAGAAAGGTGCGGCATCATGTGAGAAGTAGCATTTTAGGTGCACGCTGAGCCTAGCTAAAATCACTCCAATCTGACTAGTCACGAATTTTCTATGGTAAAAAATTTGTAAAATTTTTTGTTGCCATTTTTTTTACATTAAAAGTAAGAACTAAACGGACTAAACGTATCGTCAGAAGTTCTTAGCCTGATATAGATTGTTTCTCAACTAGTACAAATCAAAAACACGCTGGAGCGATTTCGAATATTAGTGTTCGGTGAAGCATTAATTGCTTGCTATTGGGGCTTATGTATGAGTCACAGGAGTGTATGGTTTCACATCGCAACAATATAGTAAAATAAGAACGTATAATGCAGGCAGATTTCACCATAAAAATGACAGCAGATTACTTGATGATTTTTATGAAAAAGTGGAAAATACTTTTGTTTTATTTTTTACTATTTACAGGTGACGTAATCACTTTGAAAGCCGCTTGATGAAATTTCGGTATTGCATCAACAGTGCGGCCTAGGAAAAAAGGCTTTAAATCAGCTACCTAGCCAAAGTGCTGAACTATTTTCTGCTCCAAACCACGGCTGCGTGTGGGTTAGCACTACTGTGTTGACACTGGCCTTTGAGGCGCAATTTGCAAACGAATGAGCGTAGTTATCCTCGTCACACTAGACATTAAAATGGTAGTGTTAATTGTTAAAAAACTTAACAAACGCTATATCCAGTACTTATATTTTATTTGGGCTTCCTGAACTAATCATATATGGTAATTGTTACAGGTTGCATTCGAGGCTGCGATCGCATAGTGGTTAGTACCTCAGTTGCGTGTTGTGCCGCGCATAACCCAGGTTTCGGATATACCTGGTCACGCACGCAATATAATAAAAGGTACTGCTACCCTTATAGTGCAATAAAACCTCGCAATAACTCTTACAGTCGCATTTTGTACGTGTGGCCCATACGCTGGCGATTGTGTAGTATACGAGCTGTGGTGTTCTTGCTTGCATTTGCGTAGAGTGTACGTGGTCAGCTGTGGCACTGTTAGCATGTTTATTACACGATGTTCTTTGTTGCTTTGTTCTGTTTAGACGGCGTCAATGTGAAGTGCAGCGTGCCGCATGCAGAATGAAAAACGTGATTTTTAATGAGAGCACCAGCTATGCGCGCCTGCCGGCTAGCGGCTCGCTGATCGGCAAACTCGTTACTCAGCAAGCTGCGAGTAGTCAAGTCCAATATGGCTGCAAGAATAATGGGCGGCGGAATGCGTTACAGGAGTGACAAAAGTCTGAAACTCGGCACAGTTGTAGCTTATTGGCAGTACTTATAATTATTACAGGGGGGTGCCCAATGCGATATTCCTTAGAAGTGACTTACAGATGATTTAAATGGCTCGAAACCACCTGACTCCGAAGCCCTACCCGCCGCCAGTGGCCCAGTAACACACAAACGTTAAAAAACAGGGCGGGCCGGTAGCGGGGTTTGGAAGTTGCGGGTGTTCGAAAATTTAATCATCTGTAATTCACTTCCGCGCAGCATATATGTTGTAATATATTGACTAATCGGCGTGCATAACTCAATATTGCACTAGAGGGTATAGCTAAGACATGTGTCTATAGGTACTCTTAGAATTTTAGAAATATAATCAAATCCTTTGGCGAGATAGTTAGAGTTAGTACACGTATCCTACGGGCCATAGCCCGGTTCGCTAATATTAACCTATGAGCGGATATCCGTGGCGTAGTATTTTTGGTAATGTACTTAAAACTATTCGTCGCTTTAACAAACTCAGAAAATTTACAGAGACCATAGCTAGACATGTGTTTATACTGTACTAGAATTTTAGAAAATGGTAACTCAAAGATCGTTCGCGGGAGATATGTAGAGTTAGTACACCATCTCTACGTGCCATAGCGCGGCGCGTATATATTAGCCTATGAGCGATACCGGTACGTAATATTTTGTGGTAATTAATTGAACTATTCGGGCTTTACAACCTCAAAATTCACGGGGACATTACTAGCTAGAATGTGTTTATATGTATCTAGAATTTCTAGAAATGTACTCAATTCGTTCGCGGAAGAGATATGAGAGTTAATACACTTTCATGCCGCTATAGCGCAATAGCGTATGCCGCGCGGGGGGGGGGGTTAACAGCTGTATACAATGCGCCAGTAAGGCGGTGGCGCGGAGTCGAGACATTTACATTCATCTGTAATTCACTTCTAAGGTTATAATCTACATTGGGCAGCCTCTCTAATAATAATGATTTTATAGTAGCTGCTAATAACGCTAGGGCAACTGTGCCAAGTTTGATTGCTTTTGTCAGCCTCTGTCAACGTCATGAGCTAAGGGACCGCAGACTAAGTGCTTACAATCACATGTGTTTACGAATTACAATCGCATTGAATAACCGAGTTGACGATCGCGCCGCGCTTGGCGGATTAGTTGCCGTTCCGCCGGTACCCCATTGAGACGAGTGGCAATTGCATTGCTTCCCCCTGCTTCACCTAGGGTCCCTGTATACAGAGTACAGAGTCCTCTGTATATAGGGACCCTAGCTTCACCCAACGAGATAGGTAAAGATGGAACCTTTCAATGGGTGCTGTTCCTGAATGTCAGAATGGACCGTGAGTTTTCTCCATGTGACACCACTCTCTTACTCTCATGTAACTAGTTTACTATAGTTTGCTAGTCTAACGGGTCAGTTCTTATATCTCATATTATATCCATATTATATTATCCTCTATTCTTTACCCTACTACTCTATTATCCGCACATGCGACACCATAAAAACACTCGACATGAAGCCACAATGCACGGCGAGAGTGGAGGGAGATATACGCGCAGTGCTATTACAGTACTAACGAGTACCGTCGCCGATGCCGTAATCAATGGCTGACGCGGAAAATTGCGCCGGCAGTTTTTCTACGTAACGAGGTGCTTTTCGTCCGTCATCGACAGTGATCGACGCGTCGCTATCTGTTCAATACAGCCAGCAGTAAAGGTATACAGCACGCGATGTACAGCGGGGCCGCGTACATACTGACATGTACTGGCTGGATTGATGACTCCTTGGCATGGCGAGGGCATCCGCTGCTCAGTGTTCGACCGAGCCTCGCGGGAGGCTGCGGAACCCCGCGCGTGCTGCTGCGTGCTATCTATCCGCCTGTGGGGATCAGCGCAGCTCTATTATCATCGACTATTAGAGATATTTGTCGCCAGCTACTAGTGCTGGGTGTGTGCGTGTGCGTGTGCGTGTGCGTGCGTGTGCGTGCGTGTACGTGTGTGTGCGTGTGTGTGCGTGCGTGCGTGCGTGCGTGCGCGCGTGTGTGTGTGTGTGTATGTGTGTGTATGCGTGTGTGTGGGTGTGTGCATGTGCGTGTGTGTGTCTGTGTGCGCGTGTATGTGCGTGTGCTTGTGCGTAAATTGTTTTAACCGATACTGCACGTACTTCGCATGCGGCGTGTTCCGGCATGGCTTGTGAATCGATAATGGCATTATTATTTGCGTATTCGGCATTCCCGTGGACAGACAGCTGCGAGTAATTGAGACGGTATATAGCTGTGCGCTAAGAAGCTGTAGTGAGTATTATGAAAGTGAAACAGCTCGGTCGCTAGTCGGTACAGCGACAATTCCAAGCCAATCTCTGGATTTTGAGAATTCTCGTGTGCGGTCACAGTAAACTATAATAATAATAATAAAACTAAAAATAACTAAAAAAGCAGAAATGCATCATCTTATATGTATATTAGTGGTGGCATGTGTTCATAGTAATAAGAAGATTGGTAAATATGCTACGTCCGTATACGTTTACTATCCTGAATGTCTCTTAATATTGGCAAGGCCCGCACCGTGTCCGATCGGTAAATGTAGGTGTATGCAGTATAGAGATGGAATAGATGAAGTAGAAATTCATCGATTATTGGCGGGATGGACACAAGTTTAGTTTCATCGTTGAGCACAAGAGCACGTATATTTTATTTTGGTATAAACGTAAGGTTTATCGAAATATTGTCGAGGTGAATATCTTCAACTGCGTGACGTCATTAAAAAGACCTGTTGACGTCACTGACATAACTGACGCGTCATGACGGGGATCGTACTATATTGCTTTCGCGTACGTGCGCGTACAGAACCTCGCTCGCTCTTCGACGGACGCGCGCACACGGATTCATCCGACTGCTGCCCAAATATTGTCCGTGTTCGCTCATCCGTGGGCAAACAGAGTCAGCCAGGCCGCGCTGGCAAGTGGTGTTGCTGGCGATGCGAGATGGATCATTACATTTCAATGTATACGTGCGTGTGCGTGTGCGTGCCTGCGTGCGTGCGTGTGTGTGTGTGTACGTGCGGGCGCGCGTATGCGTGTGTCCGTGTATGTGTGTGCGCGTGCGTACGTGCATGCGTGTGTATGCGTGCATGCGTGTGTATGCGTGCGTGCGTCAGGTGTTCAGCACGGCTCTGTCACTGAGTTGGAACGTGTCCGTGTTTAGCATGCACCACAGTGTGTGTGTGTGCGGGTATGGTGGTAGGTTGTTGGGTTCAGGCATAGAACGTATATATATGTCAAGAGGTGTAATCTATGCATTGCCTGCACTCGACACCATACTTATGACATTCTATGCCTGTGAACCTGATTTCTGTGAGCGACGCTCATTGAGCGTATATTAATGTCGTGTATTTGTGTTTCATTGGTGCGGTCTAGTCGCCAGAAGTACTCACCCAAGACATGAAAAGTGAACCTATTTGAAAATGAAAGTGTTTTTTTCTCAGTGTGGTCAGGGCTTCGAATAACAGATAGGTAATGGCTTATTTTAAAAACATTAATTATAGTATTAATTTCATCAACTTAAGGGCGTGAGCCTTAGTAAACTCACAAGAACCCGAAGTTTCAAATTGATTACGTTTAAGAGTCTGAGATGCAGAAATTCTTAATGATGCTCTTTATGTGTTTACATTTGTGTTCTCATTGATACACGGTATAACGCACAGTATCTGACAATATACACATACAGTACGAAACTGTTCACTGGGTCTACTCGTTTCTCTCACCATTCAGTGTACTTGCGCATTTTCCGTAGTCACGAAAATGCAGTCTTGCCGTAACAAAAAGGAAGAGGTCCTACCTAATCAAATTGATCCATTACTGCAAACTCATTTGAGTTAGTAAGTTCAATAATCCGAGGTAGGCAACCGTTTAGAAAATGTTCTCATTAAAGTACGGGCGAAATTTTATACTGCATTAATTTCCTGTGTATATGCCATATGCAATAGGGCAGTGCATCCTCTTACTGTGGACTTTAAAATTCTGCTCTTAAAACCTCCGTGGGTGGCCACACTGGTGTTGGCAGTTATCGGACAAAGAAATTGCCTAATCTTTGGCTAGTTCTTAGAACACTTGCGGCTCCCTACTATCAAACCGTGTCTTAGCGCGATCCCGTTGATGTTGCTGCTACACCTCGAATATGTCTTGGCTGGATTGAGCGACATTAAAACTCCGATTACCCATGCAAGCGCGAGCAAAGCTGTGGCTAAACCCGCCCTCAAGTGCTGCGTGCGTGCTGCCTGCGCTGACACTTTATGTGGTGTGGACTGAAATCGCGTAAGCCGATCGTCCGCCGTACTGCAAAATCAAACAAACGCAGTACAGGTGCTGTTGATGGGATAGCGTTTACATCGTGAGGTGGTGACAGAAAGGTGCGGCATCATGTGAGAAGAGCATTTTAGGTGCACCTGACGCCTAGCTAACATCGAAATCGCTTGATGAAATTTCGGTTATTGCATCAACAGTCGCTAGGAAAAAGCTTTAAATCAGCTACTAGCCAAATGCTGAACTATTTCTCTCAACCACGGCTGCGTGTGGATTACACACGTGTTGACACTGCCTTTGAGGCGCAATTTGCAAACGGAATGAGCTAGTTATCCTCTCACGCCTTAAAATGGTAGTAGTTAATTGTTAAAAAACTACAAACGCCATATCCAGTACTTATATTTTATTTTGGCTTCTGAAACTATCATATGGTAATGTGTAAGGTTGCATCGAGGCCGTGATCGCATAGTGGTTAGTACCTTGCGTTGTGCCCGCAATAACCCAGGTTCGAATCCTGGTCACGGCACCAAATATAATGAAAGGTACTGCTACCTTTATCTGCAATAAAACCTCGCAATAACTCTTACAGTCGCATTTTGTACGTGTGCCCATACGCTGCGATCTGCGTAGTATAGAGTTGGTGTTCTTCTTGCATTTGCGTAGAGTGTACGTGGCAGCTGTGGCACTGTTAGCATGTTTATTACACGATGTTCTTTGTTGCTTTGTTCTGTAAGACCTTCATGTGAAGTGCAGCGTGCCGCATGCAGATGAAAAAACGTGATTTTAATGAGACACCGGCTATGCGCGCACCTGCCGCTAGCGCCGCTGATCGTCAACTCGGTTACTCAGCAACCCGCAAGTAGTCAAGTCCCTTGGTGCAAAATATGGGCCGAATCGTTACAGGAGTGACAAAAGTCTCAAACTCGGCACAGTTGTAGCTTATGGCAGTACTATAATTATTACAGGGGGTGTCCAATGCAGATATTCCTTAGAAGTGAATTACAGATGATTAAATGCTCGAACCACCCGACTCCGAACCCCCCTACAGCGCCCGCCAGTGGCCCAGTACACACAGTACAGGCGGGCCGGTAGGGGGGTTCGGAGTCGGGTGGTTCGAACACTTAATCAGCTGTAATTTACTTCCGCGCCATATATTTGCTAATATATTGACTAATCGTCAATAAACTCAATATTCACAGAGAGTATAGCTAAGACATGTGTCTATAGGTATCTAGAATTTTAGAAATATAACTCAAATCCTTCGCGAGATATTAGAGTTAGTACACTATCCTACGGGCCATAGCCGCGCGTATATATTAGCCTATGAGCGATACCGTGCGTATATTTTTGGTAATTAAAATTAAACTATTCGTGCTTTAACAAACTCAAAATTTACAGAGACCATAGCTAAGAAAGAAGTCAGGAGGAGAGAATGGAACTGTAATTTGAAATGTGTATGTGTGTACAGGACTCGGTGTCCTCAGAGCCTAATCTTCGAACGAGAATGTGATTGGTTTGATTTCTGGCAATGCGTGATTAGTCGTTTGGAATAAATTCAGCTGTCATGGGTGTTTCTTCAGCTGCTCTGTTTCCAGCGATTTGGCCGACCTGAGCGATTGATCGGTGTGAGCAACGCGAGTCACTACTAGATGTGAGCGGTGAGAGAATTTAATCACATTCTCGGTCTTCGCCGTTTGTGAAATACGGATGTGGGGTGCGCAGCCATGTGATTCTCGCTCGGTTAACACAAGTGAATGGAATATGGCCGCACGCTTGGTCAGCAGTACAGTACCGATCGGTTTTGAGTCAGTGGCTGTCATGTTCAGTTATCTGTAGCTTACAGGACGTGGATGGTTCAAGTAGTGGTCAGGTGTTGTGTTAGTTTGCCTTCGATGGTTAAGGGGTGGTCAGGTGATGTGTTAGTTTGCCTTCGATGGTTAAGGGGTGGTGAGGTGTTGTGTTAGTTTGCCTTCGATGGTTAAGGGGTGGTCAGGTGTTGTGTTAGTTTGCCTTTGATGGTTAAGGGGTGGTGAGGTGATGTGTTAGCTTGCCTTGGATGGTTAGGGGGTGGTCAGGTGTTGTGTTAGTTTGCCTTCGATGGTTAAGGGGTGGTGAGGTGTTGTGTTAGTT
>NW_014577800.1:176141-178945 GCF_000485595.1 Priapulus caudatus
GAGAGAGAGAGAGAGAAAAAGAAAGAGAGCGTGCGCGTGCACGTGCGCGTGTGTGACCTTCAACGACTTGCAACTATTCGTGTGACAATTTGTGGGCCCCTGTCGTTGATGTTCTCATATCTATTCACGAAACCTCAGCACAGCTAATGTACCATGTTTAAATCGGCCATTAATAAGGACCGTGTGATCCTTTTACATTGCAGACTGATTGATAGATTGCAGATCGAGTGATCAAAAGCTACCATGGATTTTGTGGCCAAACAGATGGTTGGGAAACAGCTAGGCGCAGTAAAAGGTAAGATGATGTTGGTGCATAATATTATATAATTCATTATTAATATCATATTAATAATTATATGTACTTTCCCGCGTAAGTGAAATTTATAGTAGGTGTACTGCAGTAGCTACTATAGCAGCTGGTACCTTGTAGGCTAAACCCTAATTGCCTCGGCTGGCAATCAACCAAGCTGCTAAGTAACTTTCTGGTCCACGTGGCATCATCTAAGCTTGCCTCGCTTTAGTTTCTCGCAAGTGTGCCTTTCAGTCGATGCAATTTTCTCAATTGCTGCCCGTTTGATATCTCGTTTCCGCTTGCAACTTTCCGCCTGATAGTAATCGCGGCATCTCTCAGCGTGCTTCACTCGTGCGACCACTTTTCCATTTCCTCTGGCCCTGAGCGAATAGTAGCAGATGCTGCGTGGAAAGATGTCGCGTTGTTAGCAGTGAAACGCAGCCGAACGTGTCCTCGTTAGAGCGCCTGTGGAAGCTAATGCGACAATCACAGGGCTTGTTACTGATTTGGCTTGCATAGGTCTAGGTAAAAAGAAGAAAAACGAAGAAGAATGTGTAAGTGAAGGTAACAAACACATTGGTTGAACGGTGATGGTGGGCTTGCATCGTGTTATGTGATGGTAAAAAGGGCTGGTTCCAGGACAGTGTATGAAGCTGAAATATTTCTCTTTGAATGATGCATGCAGTTATAAGAAAGTGTAATTGGCTTTGTTAGGAACAAGGTGATTTAACATTTACCTAGCTCTCCAAAATATTTTAACAAATAATGTTCAAATATATATATAGTTTTTATACTGCTATTGTGTAGTTAAATGTTAGTATGTATAGAGGGAAGCAAATGAGCTGCATGATTTTAAAAAAATCTGTTCAAATTTACGGGGAGACAGAATCGTGACATTTCTCGAGTTTTTCCTCAGCTAACGACAATATTTTCCTCACACATGTTTGAGCGTGGACGTTCTGAGAGCTGCATGTACAAACGCAGTATGCACATGGGGGCTTTGCATCTATAGTTCACTAACTTCACTTGTAGAAATTTCGCATGGGTGGGCAGGCGCGCAGCGAGAACTATAGCGGCAAGTAAAAAGCCGAGGTATTGTGCTTGCAACTCGCTTGCGTTTTTGTGTGAAACGAATCGACCACGAAGTGGAGATGGGGGAATTTCGTTAAAAAAATGCAGCCTTCGCAGTGTTAAATATATGAGCTGAAATATATTAACGCCAGGATTTCGAAATCATTGCTTAAAAACGCAAAGTCTGGGAAAATAACGAAATGTGAATATATATCACTTAATAGCACATATGTTACTGATTACACCAACTTGAAAAACATTACGAATTTATGCTGTTATAGCATAGAAATTTGGAATTGAACATGCCGTAACACCGTGGCCTCTTCGATTATAGCGACAATTAGTTTGCACCTTGATTATAGCGACAATTAATGGCGCCTTCAAAACAAGTGCAGATATAACGCATCTAATTCAAACAAAGGGGCATCTGATTCTGTGTGTGTGTGTATGTGTAGTTTACTCCGTTTCTATTTTTAAATTGGCTGATATCTCGCGCTATCGTGAGACAGTCCGAGATTCGCAAGAAATAGCTGTGGAAATCAAAACGAGTAATCAGAATTCGAATCGTGCATGTTTTGGTGAATATAGCTAAGTACGAAGGTTCTAAATCTAAGATGTGTTAGCGTTACTCGAGCAATAACGGTAACTATCGTAAAAGTGGGGAAAACACAAGACTGTTTGGAAATTATTTTCGAAAGAATGGCTTTAACATAGTAGTTTTGTGTCTGGTAATGAATGACCACCTGTAGCTACGTAATGACATATGAACTACACTTGTACGAGTATCGTGTAGTTGTCTTCCACAAGTGTATGTTTTAGGGGTGACTTTTGCCTCAGTGTACCGTAATCAGCTGCAATATAAGTCTCTGTGGTCGTGTCGCACAGGCGCCGTGGGCGGCGGCGGGGGCGAAGAACAGGATCCGGAAGAGAAGAAGAAACAAGAAGATGAGGAAGCCGCCATTGCGGAGGCGCGGCGGGAAGCCGAAGAGAGGAGGAAAGAGAAACACAGAAAGATGGAGGCAGAACGCGAGGAGATGAGACAGGGCATAAGAGACAAGGTCAGTTTCCTTTAGCGCATATATATTCCTATAAGTCACATTGAGGTCTCCATCCATGTAATCGAACTTGCATTCACAATTCTTGCAGACAAGAGTTTTGACATTATTTTAGTGGATACTTTGATAATAACATAATTTTCTATTTATAATAATCTACTAAACGTCTAATTTACTGTGTGCTCACGTTCATCATGTGTTTGTCAGTTCGTGTAATATAAAGAACTACGTAAAATGTATATTTTGCTTAACCCTTTCGTTTTATTGACCGATTTAAGTAAAACTGTGACATCACAGTTTTGCACAGTAACATCGCTCTAATAGTGATGGGGCTCTTGTGTGCATGTGCAACAGGGTAAAACTAAAAGAAAAAGATCTGTGCTCGT
>NW_014577800.1:179917-192166 GCF_000485595.1 Priapulus caudatus
GGATGGTTAAGGGGTAGTAAGGTGTTGTGTTAGTTTGCCTTCGATGGTTAAGGGGTGGTCAGGTGTTGTGTTAGTTTGCCTTGGATGGTTAGGGGGTGGTCAGGTGTTGTGTTAATTTGCCTTCGATTGTCAGGTAGTGGGGAAATGTGTTAGTTGTATACTGTTAAGTGTATTTTGTAACAGTGTATTTGGTGCTCTTCATGCGCGATTTGGTGTTTCTGCTCGTCCAGTATAGCAACGTCAGCAGTCTAGTTGGGGTGTATTTAGATGGTTATTGATCGTAATGATGGACCATTAGATGAAAATTAAAATGGCCATGGAATAGATAAGATTAAGACAGGAAAGACTCTAGGAGAAAGCGTCAGTGAGTGAAGCTTACTGGCAGAAAGACTGGGAATTGGTTTATGATTCCACCTCTCCCTCTCCCATCCCTTCCCTCTGCCTCTCCCGTTACCTCTCTCCGCCTTTTTTTCTTTCTCTCTCGCTCTCTCTCTCTTTCGTTCTCTGTCTGAGACCTTTCTCTTTTGTTACATCACACCACGTTGCAACTAGCAGATCACTGCCCTGATTTTGTGGCACTAGTACAATAGCATCAAGGGCGTATAAAGAAGGAGAGCGTGCAACGGTGAAATGCTGAAACCATGTTGCAGTATTAGTCGAATTAAGACACTGCCCGTTTTATTTTGACGATTCTTTGCGGTATTATTGATCAGCTGTCCTACCTTGCTAATATAAAACAAACCGCTTGTCCCTACGATGCCCCTACGCTGAGATAATGAGCGGTGAAAATCTGGTTAAAAACCGCTCATTATCTCAGCGTAGGGGCATCGTAGGGACATGCGGTTTGTTTTATATTAACAAGGTAGGACAGCTAATCAATAATACCGCAAAGAATTATAACGGTTACTGAAAATAAAACGAGGAAAGTTTATTAATTCGACTAATACTGCAACATGGTTTCAGCATTTAACCGTTGTACGCTCTCCTTCGTAATACGCTCTTGATACTGTTGATAGCATCTGACATTTTATCCGGCAAGTCTGTTTGCCCTTTTGGTTGTGTTATCTTGTAAGCGTGTGCTGAAATTAAAGCTGATTATGAGAATGCTGTATGGCACCGAGAACTCAAAAGGCTCGATATCAACTTATGTGCGTGTAAACTCTGTGTAACATGATACGCTTATAATTGCCTCATAATAATCCGAGTTTGTCTTTTGAAAGTATATTTAATTCAATATCATGCGGAGGACCTTCCGTGGCAATTAGCTGACTACAATCCTCTAAGGTTTCATGCTTTGTAGACGTAAAGGCTTCATGGAGGAAGTTTAGTTGCCTAAACGTAATTTAAACGTGCACCGTCCCTGGTAAAAGGTTGTACTGATCTATCATTGTTAAACGTTTAGACATCACATGCATGGCTTCATAGAGCGTGAGAGCGAGAGATATAGAGTCATTGAGAGATAGAGCGTGAGGGAGAGAGAGAGCGAGAGAGAGAGAGCGAGCGAGCGAGCGAGAGAGAGAGAGAAGAGAGAAGAAGGAGAGAGAGAGAGAGATGAGAGAGAGAGAGAGAGAGAGAGAGAGAGAAGAGAGAGAGAGAGAAGAGCGAGAGAGAGAGAGAGGAGAGAGAGAGAGAGAGAGAGAGAGAGAGAGAGAGAGCAGACAGAAGAGACAGTAGAGACAGAGAGATCAGAGAGACACGAGAGACAGAGAGACAGAGAGACAGAAGAGACAGAGAGACAGAGAGACAGAGAGGCAGAAGAGACAGAGAGACAGAGAGACAGAGGAGACAGAGAGACAGAGAGACAGAGAGACAGAGAGACAGAGAGACAGAGAGCAGAGAGACAGGAGATAAAAAGGACAGAGAGACAGAGAGGACAGAGGACAGAGAGACAGAGAGACAGAGAGACAGAGAGACAGAGAGACAGAAGACAGAGAGACAGAGAGACAGAGAGACAGAAGAGCACAGAGAGACAGAGAGACAGAGAGACAGAGAGACAGAGAAGACAGAGAGACAGAGAGACAGAGAGACAGAGAGACAGAGAGACAGAGAGACAGAGAGACAGAGAGACAGAGAGACAGAGAGACAGAGAGACAGAGAGACAGAGAGACAAGAGAGACAGAGAGATGCAGAGAGAGACAGAGAGACAGAGAGACAGAGAGACAGAGAGACAGAAGAGACAGAGAGACAGAGAGACAGAGAAGACAGAGAGACAGAGACGACAGAGAAGACAGAGAGAAGAGAGACAGAGAGACAGAGAGACCAGAGAGACAGAGAGACATGAGAGACAGAGAGACGCAGGAGACAGAAGACAGAGAGACAGAGAGACAGAGAGACAGAGAGACAGAGAGACAGAGAGACAGAGAGACAGAGAGACAGAGAGACAGAGAGACAGAGGAGACAGAGAGAACAGAGAGACAGGATGACAGAGAGACAGAGAGACAGAGAGAACAGAGAGACAGAGAAGACAGAGAGACAGAGAGACAGAGAGACAGAGAGACAGAGAGACAAGAGAGAGCAGAGAGACGAGAGACAGAGAGACAGAGAGACAGAGAGACAGAGAGACAGAGACAGAGGACAGAGACAGAGAGACAGAGAGACAGAGAGACATGAGAGACAGAGAGACAGAGAGACCAGAGAGACAGAGAGACAGAGAGACAGAGAGACAGGAAGACGAGAGACAGAAGAGACAGAGAGACAGAGAGACAGAGAGACAGAGAGACAGATGAGGACAGAGAGACAGAGAGACAGAGAGACAGAGAGAGCAGAGAGACAGAGAGACCAGAGAGACAGAGAGACAGAGAAACATGAGAGAGGACACAGAGAGAGACAGAGAAGACAGAGGACAGAGAGAGCATGAGAGACAGAGAGACAGAAGAGAACAGAGAGACCAGAGAGACAGAGAGACAGAGAGACGAGAGAGACGAGAGAACAGAGAGACACAGAGACAGGAGACAGAAGAGAGAGCAAGAGAGACAGAGGAGACAGAGAGACAGAGAGACAGAGAGACAGAGAGACAGGAGAGACAGAGAGACTAGAGAGACGAGAGACAGAGAAGACAGAGAGACAGAGAGGACAGCGAGAGAGCAGAGAGACAGAGAGAACAGAGAGACAGAGAGACGAGAGACAGAGAGACAGAGAGACAGAGAGACGAGAGACAGAGAAGACAGAGAGACAGAGAGACAGAGAGAGCAGAGAGAACAGAGAGACAGAGAGACATGAGAGACAGAGAGACAGAGAGACAGAAAGGAAAGGAAACAGTAGAGCAGAGAGACAGAGAGAGCAGAGAGACAGAGAGACAGAGAGACAGAGATAAAGACAGAGAGACAGAGAGACAGAGAGACATGAGAGACAGAGAGACAGAGAGACAGAGAGACAGAGAGACAGAGAGACAGGAGAGACAGAGAGACAGAGAGACCAGAGAGACAGAGAGACAGAGAGACAGAGAGACAGAGAGACAGAGAGACAGAGAGACCAGAGAGACAGAGAACAGAGAGACAAGAGAGAACAGAGAGACAGAGGACCGAGAGACAGAGAAAGCAGAGAGAGCAGAGGAGACAGAGAGACAGAGAGACCAGAGAGACAGAGAGACAGAGAGACAGAGAGACAGAGAAGACAGGAGAGACAGAGAGACAGAGAGAACAGAGAGACAGAGAGACAGAGAGACAGAGAGACAGAGAGACAGAGAGACAGAGAGAAAGAAGAAGACAGAAGAGACAGAGAGACAGAGAGACAGAGAGACAAGAGACAGAAGAGACACGAGAGAAGAGAGACAGAGACAGAGAGACCAGAGAGACAGAGAGAGCAGAAAGAGACAGAGAGACAGAGAAGACAGAGAAGACAGGAGAGACAGAGAGACAGAGAGACAGAGAGACAGAGAGACAGAGAGACAGAGAGACAGAGAGACAGAAAAGAGACAGAGAGACAGAGAGACAGAGAAGACCTACCGACAGAGAGAGCAGGAGAGACAGAGAGACAGAGAGACAGAGAGACAGAGAGACAGAGAGAGAGAGAGAGAGAGAGAGAGAGAGAGAGAGAGAGAGAGAGAGAAAGTAAGAGATGAGGCAAGGCAACAGATTATCATGTAATCTCTGTCAACCATGCATTCCTATTGCTAGTTTGTCTCAGTCACATATAAATTCCCCATTACCGGAATCTAGCCCTTTCATCATATAGCATGTTGCAATGTACGTTAGAGAACATTTAGCTTGACTGATACAATACTGTAGCTGTTCAAATATCCAGTGGCAGTGACTCCTTCACGTTATGAATTCGTTTTCGGGTTAATAGTCACTAATTTTCATACAATTCAGTGGACGCAGAATCTTTGTTTCTTCTCAAACTTCATTTTGCTTAGATCTATGTGACATTTAGTACACGAGTCTATATATTTTTAGCGCTCCTTTGGCAATGTCGGGAGTTGAATGACATCGATGGTTTTTATGCTACTTCCGCTGAACAGCATTTCATATTCAAGTGTAAACCTAAACTCACTATGTTGCATCGCTAACTGCAAAGTCGTTGCTCTTGCCTTCGGTGTGGAAATGTTAGCGCGGGGTACTCATTGAGTGAACGACCTTAAAGTCTAAGCTCAACGGTCCGCGTGCACGTTGGAATAGTTGGCGGGACTGCCTCGTGCCCTACGATCTGAACTGTATTCTCATCAGAGATCAATAAATCCATTATTTGCGGTTGATGTGGTCTAAACTGACCCTTTAAGTGAGAAAGGATGAGCGGAAGGAAACTCAGGCGTCTATCTGCTGCTGGGGTGTTATTGCCGTTATTGCTGCTGTCGTCTAACCTGCACTCTTATTTCGCATGATTGCCAATTATATTAGAAATATAGATAGAAATATAGATGTACATGGTTCTCCCCAAGAAGTTCAGAAGGCATGTCGAGTAATTGGGCAATTTATCCCCGATTGATAATGGAATTCGGTTACACGTGCCATAAGCGTGTCCAGATACGCAAGTGAACTCGATCAGTTAGAAGACGCATATATACTTCAAGCTATAAAAACATAGCACGATTGTATTTGGATTGTCAAAGTTCAACACAGCTGCAAATTGAGGCATGTCAGTTGGGCAATTAAGGCATTTCAGAGGATATATGGGATGTCGGAAACTAGCTCCAGCTTTGAAAGCAAGTTGGACCCAACATGCCTTTAAGGCCTATAGTGAGAACCCTGCATATATACATATAAATAAATATATATAGAGAGAAAGATATATAGATATAGGTGCCGTGATATGCTAAAGACATGCATAGGCCACAGAAACCAGGACAGCCTGTACTTCATTGGAATATATATCCGCTGTGATTAATTGCCTAATTCCTATTACAGCTTGGCCACATTTGAGCTGTGCTAATAAGAGCAGGAAATCTTGGGTTTAGTATAAAGCAATAAGTTAAAATTAGGTTGGAGTTTAGTAACAATAGGATTGGGTTTAGTTACAACAGGTTGGAGTTTAGTAACAATAGGTTATAGGTTAGTAACGCTGAGAGGGTCTATGTCCCCCAGGGTACTGCCGGAACGTACTCTGGGTACGGTCCGGTATACCGGAACGTACCCTGGTACTAAATACTACTATCTAATATGCAGGACCGTACCTCGCCTACTCCACTAACGAGTCTAGGGAGTTGCCTACGCCTACTAACTCCCTAACTCTAACCCTAACCCTATACCTGTTCCGGTATACCGGACCGTACCCAGGGTACGTTCCGGCAGTACCCTGGGGGACATAGACCCTATGAGCTTTAGTAACAATAGGTTAGAATTTATAATTATTAACAATAGGTTAGATTTTAGTAACAACAGGTTAGAATTTAGTTACAATATATTGAAGTTTAGTAACAATAGCTTAGAGTTTAGCAACAATAGCTTAGAGTTTAGATACAATTGTGTCGTTATTAACTCACAATCGGGCAGAAAGATGATAGGATATAGGGACTTGTAAGTTTCTAATAATGAGATATGGTTCCTCTGTTTCCCTAGCTACATGTTACTCTCTGTAGCATCTGTTTACATCAGTGTTACGACCAGCTAGTAACGATGGCATATACATATAACATTAACATATAACAGATATTAATACTACCATTAATGCACATAACAATCCGGAGGAAGAGGTGGATAAGGATGTAAGGGGTTTGATACAATTGTGTACAGTTTTGGCATTTCTGCAGGCTGTACTAGTGTATTCAAATATACATGCTCATGTCTCACGCAGTGAGATGCATACAAAGGTGTTCTAGTGTTTATGGGCATGAAGACAGTCTGAGATATCACTATTATCAGTGTGTCTATCATGCAATGTTGACGTTATGAAATCCTGTCATTGTAGTATGGTATCAAAAAGAAGGAGGAGAAAGAGGAAGAGCAAGAACACATGGACGAATCTGGGAGAATCGGTAGAAAGAAGAAGTCTCCCGAGGAAATGCGGCAGGAGGCAGCAGCAGAGGAAGAGGAAGACGACAGCTTAATGGGTGAGTCGAATGTAGACGTGGTAGTGTGCCTTCCCCGCAAACTATAGCATGAGTGAGAACCCGCAGTATAAAGAAACATATACATGGACGTTTTTTCTCACGCACATCCACAAGGAAATCGCGTGCGTAAGGTCATAGCCCAACTGCATTTTCCTGTCTTTACGCTTCTTCTACTCGTTCATTTTGTCTTACGACCATCCATGGCACATGATAAATTCTAGCGCATTCGAGAGGTTTTCCCCAGAGCAAAAGAGCGCTTATAAAATGGAAACAATTTTGCAGCCGCGCAGCTGTAATATGAGAGCATTTCTCAGTTGCTGGCCTACTTGACCCATTCTGGTATTGATTTGCTGTTTCTGCGCGAATACCCTGCCTGTGTATAGTACGCGTACAGGGCTGTACTCTGGTTAAGTGGTATAGCTGAGGTCACTAATCAGGGTTACTCCTGCTCTACACACTAAATAATCAATAATCACGAACCACATTGCTAGTCCTGATTCAAACGTCTACAGCCAATTAAATTTTTCTAATCAGCTTTCCCTTTTAATAGATTTCCATTAAAGTTCTTCAGTGCTGCCAGCTTCAATTACACGCGTATATTTTTCAATCTACTATGTAGCAGGGCTGATTCATGGCAAATATTAGGAAAAGTAGTAGTGTGTTAGCCGCTTGCCACTCTGTCCCATACTAGCTGCGATTTAACATTGTTCGTGGTTTAACATTGCCCGTAGTTTAACATTAATCATGGTTTAACATTGCCTCTGCTATAACATTGTCTATGGTTTAATGTTGCCCCTGGTTTAGCATTAACCATTGTGTAATATTTTTTCAATTGTTTAACATTTTCCATGGTTAAAAATTACGAATGGTTTAAAATTGTCAGTGATTTAACATTGTCTATGGTTTAACATTGTCCATGGTTTAAATTTGTCTATAGTTTAGCATTGTTTATGGTTTAACGTTGTCTATGGTTTAACATTGTCCATGGTTTAGCGTTTCCCACGATGTAACAGTTGTCAATGGTTTAGCATAGTGCATGATTTTTACATTTGTCCATGGTTTAAATTTGTCTATAGTTTAGCATTGTTTGTGGTTGTACGTTGTCTGTGGTTTAACATTGTCCATGGTTTAAATCTGTCTATAGTTTAGCATTGTCTGCGGTGTAACTTTGTCTATGGTTTAGCATTGTCCATGGTTTAGCGTTTCCCACGATGTAACAGTTGTCAATGGTTTAGCATAGTGCATGATTTTTACATTTGTCCATGGTTTAACATTGCTCCTCTTAATGTAACATTGTTTGTGGTTTACTTTTGCCCGTGTGGTTGAATCCAAATACACGTCAGTATACAATAAAAAGCACAATTGTAGTTTACTGTGTCCCTCTGTACTGGTAGTGGCTGGACCTGGACGGAATTTACTAAACGTACGGATTTTTAAGATATTATACAACCTGTCTGTCATGTCGTACATGAATCTAGGTACGTACATACTACATGGTGTCATAAACACGCACGTAAGTTACCCTCAAGTAGAAGATTTGAGAGGCTTACTTTATACGTGATTGGTCTGCCTGGGCCGTGTGGCAAATAGACACAAGTCGTACTATATCGCAACAATTAATGTAAGTCGATCCAGTTGTAAGGCGGACCAATTTATTTATTCAGTAATCACTAAAAGCTATTAGGTCATATAAATCCGCACGTACAAAGGTAACGACTCTTGAGTCCACTGTAAGTTCTTGCCGGGGCTAGTAAAAAGAGGCCAATGCCATGCTTTATTTCATGTTAGGGTGGGATCATGATTGCGGTCTTATGTTTTCGTGGTTCTACTGTTGTTTCTACTCTGTTTTTAATTTGTTGGTGTCGGGCGATCATTTGACCAACAAGGTGGCTTTTATTTCCTCGTTTACCAAATATGATCGAAAACGTCTGCTTTCCATAGCGTGCCAATGTAAAGAAACAGAGAAGGTGTATCACTCAGCATCTCTCTCTCTCTCGCTCTCTCTCTCTCTCTCTCTCTTTCTCTTCTCTCTCTCTCTCGCTCTCTCACGTCTCTCCTTCTCCTTTCTTCTCTCTCCCTTCTCTCTCTCTCGTCAGGTCTTTCCTGTTCTTCTCTTCTCTTTCTCTCTTTTCTTGCGCGCAGACTCTCCTTCTCTCTTCATCTCTCTTCTCTCTCTCCTCTCTTTTCCTAGTCTCTCTCTCTCTCTCTGCTCCTCTCCTGGTCTTTCTTCCTTCTCCTTCTCTCTCTCTCTCTCTGTCTCTCTTCTCTCTCTCTTCTCTTCTCTCTCCCTCTCTCTCTCGCGCTCTCTCTCTCTCTCCTTCTCCACTTTCTGAATCTCCGCTCACCTCTCTTTCTCCGCATTCTCACTCCTCTCTCGTCTCGCTTACTCTTCTCCATTCTATCCTTTCTCTTTACTGTTGTCTTTTCGCTTCGATCGCTATAAACTAGCACTGCAGCCTGATTATATTTATCTTCGTCAAAGTGTAGACCTTCCAATTATAGCATTGACCGAGATGACTGGGAACAAAGAGGTTGATCCGGATATAAGTAGAATTGTTATAGACAGAGAGTACGTGAGCACATAACAATGTCACTTCGTTTTGTACCATTAGTATGATTTTTCTCTGTGAAATGTTGCAAGTGCCTGTGCTCAAAGCTTAGGCTTTTAGAGTCGTCATCTGCAGGCAGCAGTAAAATGTTATCCGCCGTGACCTCTCTACACGTGTATCAGAAACGTCATTTTCTCAGGTTGCCTGAAGCCATTCTTCACTCTTTGCGACAGTTTCCTGTGGTGAGCGGAAGGAAGTAATCTTGAAGAAATGTGATACGTCGACAGGTATACGCGCAAGCTGTTGGACGCGAGTTGCATAGATGAACGTTTGGTGGATGGTTTTAGCATCCAACACACTCTTGGTGGAATTCTTCATCGGTGAAGGCTACAATTGTTTTGAGGTTTCTTTTCGTATTCTACGCGAGTTTTACTTGTTGGCGCCTTCACCGCGCCATTACCTTCGTGTAAGCTGAATGTCGTGTATGATACTGGCACGGTTTTCTATGTTACATGTTGCTAAGACTTGTCCATGTGGAACACACACTATCAAGAGCGCATTAACTCCAATTAATGGGGGTTAATGCGCTCTTGACACTATGATGTACCGAAACGCCCGAGTAACCCACTCCAACGCAATATTTGCTGGACTCACATGGGTTTGATGTTGTACGTCCGTCGACGGTTTACAAGCAGAATCTTCTGTTTCACATGCAATCATGCTCTAAAACGTTTTGCTGGTGGCAAAGTCATAAGCAGCTGTTGCTTTATGTCGCTAACATTATGATCACTGCATATATTATAGTACATGATCGTTTTTCGGTTTTTCTTGCTACCACCGAGCTTGCAAACTAAATGCATCTGCTTGCATTATAAATAAATGTCGATATAATAGAATCGGTAAAAGTAAGTCTGGAAGTTTAGCTAAGTAGATCGAGTCGGTACCAGATGATAACATACATACTACCCTGATCGCGAATATAAGATGCTGTGAAGCCTAGAGGCTGAGGGATGCTGCCCACTATAGCCACAGCTGTTTGAATTTTACACCAACATCCTCTGGATTTCTGGCTAAAGCTGTGGTAGTCAATATCGCGGTGCGGTGAGTGTGGTGGTGGTGGTGCTGCTGCTGCTGCTGCTGCTGCTGCTGGTGGTGGTGGTGGTGGTGTTGCTGCTGCTGCTTCTACTACTACTACTGTTGTTGCTGCTGCTGCTGTTGCTGCTGTTGCTGCTGTTGCTACACGATGATGGTGGTAGTAGTGGTGGTGGTGGTGCTGCTGCTGCTGCTGCTGCTGCTGCTGCATGCTGGTGGTGCTGTGATGCTCGTAATCTCTGATTATCATTTAGAGTGCTTCTCGGCGTAACCGCGTTGGTTTATGCGTGTTGTTTGCCGTCTGTTTGCCCCCCGAGGCTGCACTGCTGTGTGTACGACACGTTTCAAGTTTCGATTGTCGTCGGTACTAGATTGTCGGCCTCAGCCTGCCCCGAGAAGCAGTGAATGAGAGTGGCAGCGCCATATTGCATTGTGATATCGGAACAGCTTTACAATTAAACTGCATGTTACTTGAGTTGAGTCCCAACCGCAACTCATATATATATATATATATATATTAAGAGAAATTCTAATTAATGATGGGGTAACTCAAACGATTGTCTAATGATGTTATAATATAATGGCTTAATTAATAATTGACAATGAAACATATCAGCGATCGCTTCATTAATCGAACCTTTTATTCTACCGGCACATATATAGTGTGCCGTTTCAAAGTTCGATAATCAGCATAATATAATCAGTATAACCAGTATATATATCATAATATAATCAAGAGCTAATAATTATTAGCTCTTGATATAATCAGTATAATATTCATAATAATTCACTTATTCAATTATTATACTGTTGGATTGTCGTTGCGTATCATTCAGACGAGCCGTCACGTTGCTTGCTTCTGATCTGACTAATTGATCGTAAAATACATTCATCCGCGCATCGCAATTGCCGGTATTTAGGGGATAGGGGAGCTATAAAACAAAGATACGGAGAGGGAGAGAGGGGAAGGAAGAAGGGTGGTGTAGGGAGAAGGTGGTGGGAGAGAAAGGTGAAAGCATAGTAGATATAAAAGTAGCGTTTTATGTTAAGTGTATAACGACAGTGTAAATACTTCAGATCTGGTACATCTAATAACAGCGTTTGCGTATAAG
Source organism: Priapulus caudatus (assembly GCF_000485595.1). Taxonomy (NCBI): domain Eukaryota; kingdom Metazoa; phylum Priapulida; class Priapulimorpha; order Priapulimorphida; family Priapulidae; genus Priapulus; species Priapulus caudatus. The sequence goes on from NW_014577800.1 coordinate 191,155, forward strand.
ATCTGTAAATACGTAAAGAATTCACGTTAGCTGTAAAGATAATTATTTGTTGTCATAAAGGCAGGTGAAATTTAATGAGTCATAAGGTCATGACCGGAGAAAATTGACATTCTCTTTCCTCTGTTGAAGCAGTGATTGGGACAAACCCTGCACGTGATTGTCAGTGCAATGGTAAGGGTATAGTGTGTTGGAAATAAAACGCAGTTCCTTTATTTTATAATTTTTTCTAAAACGCGCATGCAGTAATCGGTCTTTCCTAGTAATATTAATTCATGCATGGTCTGAAACTAACCGCCCATCGGTCCCATGCGACACTATTGATATCTATTTCTTCCGAAATTTTCATAATCGCTTACGCACAATAGTGTGGCGATAACTCACGGAAGTACTGCAGTGATATGTATATCGGTCCGAACTGCACTTTACCCGATGCAAGTGGGTGTAGCAGCAGTCAGCAAAGTGTTTAATAGAAGCACAGAGTTTATATCGACACGCCGTCTGTATTGATAGATGCGTGTCCCTCCTGATTATGTGGCGTGGCCGAGCAGAAATGCCATAGAAAGCTGAAGAAGAAGTTACTAGGTTTCATGTCATGTTTGCTTATATGAGAGAGGATCTCGCGAGCGGAAATTAAAAATGTCGATGATGCGCGGTCGTTTAATATCGTACGCACGCACGCACGCACGCACGCACGCACGCACGCACGCACGCACGCACGCACGCACGCACACACACACACACACACACACACACACACACACACATCCTATCTATCTATCTGTCTATCTATCTATCTATCTATCTATCTATCTATCTATCTATCTATCTATCTATCTATCTATCTATCTATCTATCTATCTAGCTATCTATCTATCTATCTATCTAAAGAGAGAGATCGAGTGAGTGAAAAAGAATGAGAGAGAGAGAGAGAGAGATAGAGAGAGAGTGAGAGAGAGAGAGAGAGAGAGTGAGAGAGAGAGAGAGAGAGAGAGAGAGAGAGAGAAGAGAGAGA
>NW_014577800.1:192663-201316 GCF_000485595.1 Priapulus caudatus
GAATGAGAGAGAGAGAGAGAGAGATAGAGAGAGAGTGAGAGAGAGAGAGAGAGAGAGAGAGAGAGAGAGAGAGAGAGAGAGAGAGAAGGGGGCGAGAGAGATAGAAAAAGAGTCTGAGTGAAAAAGAAAGAGAGAGGAGCTAGGAGAGGGAGCGAGTGTGCGTGAACACAATGTGCTGTAATGATGCGTAACATGCCGTCAGCATTGCTTAACCTGGTTTCCATCGATCGATGCTCAAGCCTCCCTCCCATAAATTGGATCAGTATACCAGCAGTTATTGGCCAGATAATAGCATTGGTCGCTTTGCGTTTCTACATGTATAGCTGCAAAGTTACTCACCTATGTGGTTGAGAATATATGCCCTAGATTTTGTTTCCCTGTGGCATTTACAAGTGGTATCATTTGGGCTGTAATGCGGTATACTCAAGTATACTCATGCACTAGAAATGTAAATCTTTGCAATGCCATTCGTTTATCCGTTTCAGGGTTGAGATGTTATTCAATGCAATGCATGTACGACTATATTTTATCCAGTTTTCCAAATGCTTTAGTAAATAGATGAAATCCGTATGTTATATTTCGATCGTGTTTAGTTCATGAATATTTATCAAAAAATTTTGTCATTGTCATTACATGTTAAACTCGGTTTTTTAATATTTCAGCATAAGTCTTGATTGTGAAATTAAGCTGAGTTATAAATGATAATCGTTATACTATCATTACTACTATGGTCTTGACATTCTAAACTGTTTTTGCGTGGAACGTGTTGAAAGGGGTGGTTTGATAGCTTCACTGCATCTCTCACTAGCATGTTGCTTCGTAACCGGGGCGTGGCACGCGTTGTAAACGTTTGCCCTTTGTGTCTACTTACAGCTCAGCTACCCGTCGACCTGAAATCTGTCACAGACAAATTTAACACCATCAAGACGGATATGTCGGAAAAATGTGTGACGATGTAAGGTAATTGGAGCGAGGGGGCGAGGGCGTGGTCACAAGCAAGGCATCAGCAGCGAAGTCATGAGGTTTGTTGAGGGATTTTCACGTAGGATGCACGTGGGTGGGCACGGAAGACAGCTGAGAGACTCATCCGTGCTTGCAAGGATTTGATCGCGCTCGCCGAACAAGTTGATTCACGAATGCCGGAGCGCACAGGTTTATTCCTTTGCAATGATTGGCCTTGGACCCCTCCTTTGGATCGTAGCTTGATGCAAGCAGTTCAGAGGGGTGTCTTCACCCGTGCACTGAATGGCCAAGTCTTACTGTATTAACTGTGATCTTACAGAACACCGATGCTATAGAATGCAGTTTGGTTTTGGGGTTTTCACGCACGCGAGGCTATGTAATCGCGCACTCGACCCGTGTGAATTCTAGCTAGGCTGCCGCATCTTCTCATTTGGTCGGCTAACGTACATTATAACGTGCCATTGTAACAGCTAACCATAGCTCGCCAGTTTATCTACACCTCGCTATTGATTCATCTGAAGCTGTTTGCTGTACACTTCACGAGAAGCGAATCCGGGTTCAGTTTGAGGCGGGGAGGCGAGCTGATGGGATGTTATCAAATGAGGGTGTTTTTCAGCACCACATCACTCTCTTCAGAAGCGAGAATGAACCGAACGGTAGAGGTGCACGTAATCCCTTATGTGCGTGACGCTATCGTATGTCGCAACATCCACTGTGTGTTGCATCATCTTGCATTGCATGCTACATATACTCATTACTACAAACGTAGATATTGCATGTGTACATATATGTATATATATATATACTATATATATATATATATAGGTATTATGAATATTATATTATGTATATAGTATATATAATTATATATATATTGCAGAGTTATTATAGTGGAATTCGCACTTTCTGATTGCCAGTGTTGAAGTTTCACTTTGTTGATGGCTATGTTTGCACTGCGTTTCGGCGTTTCTGTGTTTTGCAGGTCTTCTGAATATAGAGATAGCCTTGCAAAAGTGATACTCATTCTCGCCACGTGCGCTAACTCCTAGCAGTAGTGCAGGTGACGTTTACTTGATCCACCCTTTCCTTGTGTAATCCACCCTTTGAGCATTCAACTGTGCCAAACTGCTGCAAAATCATCACAGGAATATTAATTGGGCAGATTAGTTTAACTTCGCTTGATATATGCTGAAAATTTTCGTCGTTATTAAGTTGATGCCTGATGCATAAAACTATGCGTTCATATTTGACAGAAGTTCGGAAAGTTTCCAATATACAAATTCCAATCGAGTAGAGATTCAATATGGCGGCGAGTTGTCGTCTTGTTTATAGGTTTGTGTCAGCAACGCATCCGCTCAAATTCTAATTACCGCCACAAGCATCGATCATAAACACGATTGTGACCCCCTTCGGATTTCCTGGTCTCCCTGATTCCTACTTCTATCTGTACGTCGTAGCGATGACGTTGCCTGATGAATTCACTGTACTCTCTACCGCCTCGGCAATGTCTTATAGTGCGTTGTTAGTGAGCAGTGTGTCATGTGGCTGCGTTTAAGCACTACAGTCTTGCTCCATGGCAGCTTATTCAGACTGCGCGGTCTCATCTTGCCATTACTGATGAGCAATGGCTTCATCGTCCTGTGAGATTTACTGAGAGTCCGGTGAGTCCCGAAACACATTACGCGAGTTTGCGGCTTGGAGACATACTGGGCAATAATAGAAGATTGAATCTTGCATATAGTTTACCTGAACACCCTTAAGCACATGCTCCGAATGTGAGTAACTGATGATGGTCAGGGGAGGGGTGTGGAGTGATAGCAGAAGTATGTGAAACAGGATAAAAGGATGAAAATGTGAAAACGGGAGGACATGATTAATGGTATTGGGGAAAATGGCAGTGCATAACATTATGGCAAATGTAGCAAATGATAATTGTGGTTCACAGCTTTCCCTAGCCGCAGGTAAACGTTCCTAATGAGAATAAAACTGTTGAGAAGCCAGTAGTGGCAGGTATTTACTATTAGTGACATTGTGTCTTACTGGGTTAGCCCCGCCTTGTGGTTCAGTAGCATTACGTCAACTTTCCGATTAGAAATCATGATCATCTGTCGGTGTAATGATCGCAAGCGTTACAGATAACACTAACGATACGCTGTCTCACAATTACGGATTTATTGAAGTGGATATAGGGTGAGGAAGGCGAATCACTGTTATATATGTATATATTCACTGTTATATATGTATATATATATATCAGGAGCTAATAATGACAAATGTTGTCTTATGTTGTCAAATGTTGACAAATGATGACTTTGTTATTATTAACTCCATATATATATATTTATATATTTATTTATTTATATATATATATATATATATATATATATATATATATATATACATCATTAATATTCCGAGGCGTTGAGTTACTGACGAATTGGTGTTCGCTTCACGTTTTCACAGAAGCTTACCTGATTGCGCTGATAAATTTTGCAGGACGTACGTTGAAAGGAACCGCTTACAGGCGCATCGCGTTTCGTGCTAATGCTTCCATTCGACGCTGTCACTATGAGCTGTCGCATATTTGAACTGCCATTGGCGAATATGTTTAACCTTTTACTCAGGTCGCTGTATGTTATAGTGCGGCGCTCGGCGCACATACACACACACACACACTCTCGCAGTAGCAATGTCTGCCGTTGAATTTATACAACAACATTTTACATTTTAAACGCGTGGCTTGCGTCGAATCGAGTATGTAAATAAGTAATGAGGGCGAGCGCGTGTTTTGCGCGATCAATCCACTTGCGGTTGTCGCAAGCGGTCACCTACTCGAGAAAGTTAAATTCCGTTTCGTAACTCGGCTCGTAGAGAGACCCGGGGGCCTGGGGGATGACTGAGGCTCGCTGAACCACACGAGCTGCGCGTCAGTGCATGAAAGTGACAAAGTACATCGACGAGTCTACGTTTCGTTGCTATTATTATGGTGTGAACGATTGCACTTTGCAAGGACGCCAGTGCTCTCAGAGATAACCGGTTATTATTACCCAAGAATGTGTATTGCAATTTGGTCGTAATATTAATGAAGGAAATCCTGGGAAGTTCTAGAGTAATCTGCAACCGTACGCCCTTTTTCTGATCTAATCCAGGCACCGCAGTGACTGCTTCAGGGCAATACGACGCCCTAGAGTTCCATGTATAAAAACAGCGTCTATCGAAATGTCAGTGGTCAAGAAAATTCTTCGTTTCTATCTCTTCGCATCCTGATATGTTCCATGTGACATTTTGTCTTTCTCCGCGCACGGATTGTTTGTCGCTGCAATAATTCCCAAGATCCTTTCTCTCGGGAATAGAAATACTCATTCGCGGTTTATTGACAAGGCATATTTCGGCGCCAAGCCCTTACTATAGACATCGTAAATAAGGGAATCTAGTTATGTATATTGTACGAGAAGCCGCATGCGACAAGTATGAGAGAATCTGATGGTTGCGAAGGCGCTTACGTTTGCTCAATGCGTACAGTTATTTAAATCGGCAGACCCCAGCCTGTTAACGCTTCTTGTTTCTCTTACGACATGTGCAATAAATTTCGTAGGTGAATGTCTCCTAGTCGCAACAGTTAGTAACACGCTCACGCGGGTGTGTATCATCCTGTATCATCGCTGCTATATTCTGCAAATGGTGAATTTCCAGGTTAACGCGCGTTCAGTTAACGTGTCACTTTTTTCCAATTCAACGCATCAAAGCGGTAAAGTTAATTGGATGCATTAGGGTAGACGCCGTGTTGTTGGTCTGATCTGAAAAGCGAACTCGCGGGACACGTCAACGTGTTGCGGTGATACTATCCGATGAAATCGTACAAGCTCGCTCTCTCAGCCCTAACTATTTGGCGGCGGCACAATTCGCATTTAAGTCATTTCTAGAGTAAGTATATATATATATATATAGTATATAGTATATATAGAGAGAGAGAGAGAGAAGAGAGAGAGAGAGAGAGAGAGAGAGAGAGACGAGAGAGAGAGAGAGAGAGAGAGAGAGAGAGAGAGAGAGAGAGAGAGAGAGAGAGATGTATATATGAGAAAAACACGACATAAATAGACATGAGTATGTCGACCCATCGACCTGGCATTCTAGAAACGTCGCTTCGTCGGTCGCTGTGCAGTGTTATCCTGTGCTCTGATGTTCTCGCATATATTCGTACAGCACCCGCCGTCTCCATCTTCTATCTACTTGTGGTAGACGGTTGCTGTGGCGCATGCAGTACTCGGTGACAGATAGTTTAACGAATCATGACTACTGCATTATGCATGCATTTTTCGCGTCATCATGCCAAAGGATAGATATTTTGTCTCTCAAGGCAGTGTGCGGGGAAAGAGGCGATCGATTGCTGCTACACTCCTTCGCGCGTTTAGAACGTCGACTGAAACGCGCGAAGAAGTTCTTTATCTGGCAGGATCGATGCACGAGAGAGAGCGAGACGAACGGACAAGCTGCTGCCGTTATACGATGCGTGTACGAGCGAGTGAGAAGCCCAGTGTACCGCAAACTTCCCCCTAACCTAACTCGCAGTGACACGAAGCTGTTTGTGTTCTTCGCGCTGCGTGATACTATTCAATTACCCGCCGTAGCCACTACCTAAGCGTCAGGGCGTGCACAACAGGGTGTTGACTGCAGTAATATCAAGAGCTAAAAATACCTTATTACAGTATTATAATTATAGTATTATTGGCTCTTGGTGGTATCCGGCTATGCTAGTGTGAGGTGCGTATAGGCGGTGACACCCTGTATTAAAGAAAATGACGCCATTCGTGAATTTGAAACCGGTCTCGGTTAGGGTCCCTATATACAGAGCATATATTCTGTATACAGGGACCCTAGTCTCGGTCAATTTCACTCACATTGTAATAATGGATATTAGAAAACCACGGATACTGAACCATAGATCGTATAAGAGCTGTATATTATTAGATGGATAGGCTATACGCAGAGAGGAAAATATTATAGGAGAGGAATTCATGTATTTGGATTAGGTCATATGGTTGTAGAGCACGGGGCTGTAATATAGGTATGTCATTTGGTTAATATATAGAGATATATGTTACTATAGTGTATAGTAGTTATATACCGTATAGGGTATGTAATTTTAGCGAGTAAGGAAATGTGGATTAATGGGGCCACACATTAATTTGCCTGCATTTTGTGTTAAACATAGGGCAAGTAAAGGTAATTCTGTGACTGATCCCTTGTCAGTTGTCGGTATACACGAAAGTATAGCAAATATATCTGTGTATATTGTTGCTTGTCATTCCATGTTAGACTCATGACGCATTAGGCTGCTGACTTTAATGTGGTCTCTTGTTCTGTGAGCAGGTAATTCGAATTTTAGCTACTTGTACTTACGTGTAAAGTGTGTCGTGTGGAATTCACGACATGACAACTACCTTTTTACTTTCTTTTATAGCGTACACTGCGAAGCTGTGGTGTGTGTACTAGCATTAAAACGTGAACATTCGCTGTTGTGTTGTTTCTGTTGAATAGGTCGGTCTGTCGTGCAGTTTTGCGTTATGGCATTTTGTTTCATACGGAATGAATGGTTTAGTGCTTTTTACGAGTTACTGTTACTACTTGTGCTATCATCGTAAACAAGAATAAGTCACAGTGTTGGCCTGCATAACGCCTATGGCTGCAATATAGTAGTATTGCCCAATACTAGTTACTAGGTGCGTTCACACTGGCGCGAATTCGCGGGCTGCAAAACCCGGTTTTTGCAGCCCGCTCGGAAAACTGAGCTTTTTACAAGTGTGAACGCAATTAGCTCACTAAAACGCGCTCCAAATAGCGCGCTCCAAAGACCACTTCTGACTGGGCTAATTTGGAATCAGCGCGCTTATTTGCACCGCGGCGTGATATTTGCACCGCGGCGATTAGCGAGATATTCGCCTGTGTGAACAACGACACAATTAGCTCACTATTATCTCCGCTATTAGCGGGCTGAGCAGCGCGGTTTTTCTTGTGTGTGAACGCGTCTATTGTCATAAGTGTATAGAATGGTTGTTCAAATTTCCTCATGGAACCCATTCCGTATAGCATTCCAGTGGCACGATTGCCTCTGTCTAACATTCCTTATCATACGATTTCCTCTGTCTAACATTCATCATTATATGATTTCCGTTGTCTAACATTCCTTATCATATAATTTTCTTTGTCTAACAATCATTATTATATGATTTCCTCGAGGTTACGTTGTCTCCCAGTGATATGGAGTGCTACACGTATCATCTCCATACGTGAGCTAGTCTTGTCTTTGGTTGCCAGGAAACTTTCTTATCAATACTAGCCGCTCACTTGTAAACAGTTTTTAAACGGTTGAGCACTTCGATACATTGTTGTATGATTATTATCATTATTGATGCGATCGTTCGGAAAAATCCGTCAGTCACCTGGCCCGATGTCGCTGAGGTCGGCAGGACTTTCTCAGTTCTGTTCCTTTGTGTGGGTTTTATCGAACCAAATAATTTGGATGTACGATGCGGCTGTACGAGCATTGTACGTTCGCTGTGCGTAGCTATTACCGAGGGCATATACAGGCCCGTAGCCAGCTTTATATTAGGTGGGGTTCGTTTTTAAATGTTGGCAATTTGTGAGGGCGCGAAGCGACCGAGCGGGGGGGGGGTGTGGGAGGGGGGTGTTCACTGTTCACCCTCCCGGGGGGGGGGGATTTTGCAATTATTACACTAAAATGGAGCGATCTGGTGCATACCTGAGGTGAAATTCTTGCAAATTTTCAAAAGGAAAAGTTTATTTTTATTTTTTTTTGCTCGGGGGGGGGGGTTGCACGAATCCCCGAACCCCCCCTGGCTACGGGCCTGCATATATTATACATTCAACGAATGAATCGCAATCTAGCATGCGTGCACGACGCGGGTGTTGGCGATAGCTTGCGCTAAGCCGCGCCATGATGCGTCCATCTATAACTGGTTATATATGGTTTCATGCATAACAGCTATCCTGGCGTATTATCTAACTTTACCCAAACACGTAGTACTGAGCTAGGTACGCAGGGTCGTAGGTAGGGGGGAACAGGGGTGGAGGCGGCAGTTGTCCCCAGACCAATAAATAGATATTATTACATGGGAAATGCCCATGGCCAACTGCCAAGACAACAACCCCCACGTGGCTTTGCCTCCCCAGGCAAAATTAGTTAGTCACGCCCCTGATATGGGAATATACCAAATCTCTGGCTGTGTACTTCCTGATCATCGGTTGTACAGTTCTATTGCGAGTGGGATTCTAGTCTGTGTCAACATTAATATGTTCGTATACCATATTATAGTCTTGTTCAGTTGTGCGACTCGTCTTTTGGGGGGTGGTATCAGTCAGGTGCCAGTCTAGTCAGTAGCCGCGTTAGTGCGCCACCATTCCGTGTAGCTTATTCACTTGTGTACCCAAACAGTCTAGTCCTAGAGGGACAGTAATCCGTTTTTAAAGAGACAACTGTGATTACGGTGGTAAGCCGTTATGTACGACTGCCCATTTGTGAGGAGCCTATATTTACTATAATAGATATTTATTAGCTGGCGCAATGATTATATGTTATTCTCATTTTGCAAAGATATGTTTTGTAGCATAGGTTTATTAAAATTTCTGTTAGTGCTACACACACATATATATATATATATATATATATATA
>NW_014577800.1:201327-212822 GCF_000485595.1 Priapulus caudatus
TGAGCGTGTCAATGTTAGAAGTTTCTTCGGCGCGTTTTTTATACGTTTCCGACTGAAGCCGGGCAGGCCTGAACAGCACGTGTGCATCGGAAAATCTGATATAAAATATTCACTTCGCTCTCCAGCATCGCGCGACGAATTCCCCGAATCCCAGCTCATGCTAATGATATGGGCGGTAATGGCGCCTGCAACGTTGGTCGCCGTGTGACCTGGCCCAACTAGAATTATCCTTGCCCCGTTTTTATACGTTTCGACTGAACGCGGCGGTCGGCAGTGCTGACAGCACTGTGCTATTACTAAAATCTGATGATAAAATATTCACTTCGCTAGCTCAGCGATCGCGCGCGACGGCATTCCCCGATGTAATCCCAGCTTAGGCATGTAATGGCGAATGGTCGCTGCAATACAGTTCTCGGTTCGACGTTGACTGGCAACTCTAGATAGAATTACCTCTTCCGGCACTCGTTTTTATACGTTTCGGACCCCAGGAAGCCGGGACAGTGCTGATCATGTCACGTGGTGCATGGGTAAAATGCTAATATTAAAAATAGTTTCACTTCCGCTCTCGAGCACTCGCGCGACGATTCCCCGTGAATCCCACGGCTATTCCGTGAATGTATGGTCTGAAGTGATGAGGCCGCGCACTGCTGCATACGTCTTGTGTCGAACCCGGTTATGACTGGCAATAGAATCTTCCATTCGGCCGTTTATACGTTCGACTGAGCTCGGGCAGCCGCTGACAGCACGTGTGCATGCTAAAAATCTGAATATAAAATATTCACTTTCGCTCTCAGCCATCGCGCGGACGACTCTCCCCGAATCCCAGCCTATGCTAATGTAAGCGGCGACGTAATGGGCGCTGCAACGTTGTGTCGTACGTGACTGGCAATAGAATTTCCTTGGGCCGTTTTGATACGTTCATCGACTGCAAGCCGGGCACGGCTGAACAGCACGTGGATGCCATGGCTAAAATCTAATATACAAATATTCAGCTGCGCTCTCAGCAAATCGCGCGACGGATTCCCCGGAATCCCACCTATCTAATGTTTATGGCGCGAATGGCGCTGCCAACGTGGCCGACCGTTGCACCTGGCAATAGAATTTTCCTCTCCGGCCCGTTTTTCATACGTTTGCGACTGAAGCCGGCAGGCCTGGACAGCACGTGCTGCATGGTAAAATCGATATAAAATTCATTCACTTCGCTCTCAGGCATCTCGCGCGACGCATTCCCGCGAATCCCAGCTATGCTAATGTCACTGGGCGAATGGCGCGTCCAACGTGCGTTCGACGTTGGAACTCGCAATCAGAATTCCTGCGGCCGTTTTATACCGTTTCGACTCGAAGCGGCAGTCGCTGACAGCACGGTGTGCCATGCGTAAATCTGATATAAAAATATTCACTTTCGCCTACTCAGCATTTTGCCACGACGACGGTTCCTCTCAACCGTGGTAAGCCCAGGAGCGCTATTTAGCTTATGCGTTGTTAGGCGTGGCGCATGAGGGGCCGTGGTCGCTGTAGGGCCGCATGTTCGTGGGGACCCATGCGCTGGTGTACTGTAGGGCGCATGTTATGTACGGTGTTATGTAGCGCATGATTTGTAGCGTGTATGTTAGCGCGCATGTTGGTGCGTGATGTGCAGGGCACGCTTCCCGTGAGACGGATGGTTGGTCCGTGTATGCTTAGGCCGCATGTTGTGCGTTCTATGTAAGGCGCATGGTTTGTGCGTGTAGTCGTAGGGCGCATGTTTTGCTGCGGTGTATAGTAAGCCGCATGTTTGTGCGCTCGTATGTAGGCGCATGTTTATGCGGTGTATATAGGGGGCGGCATGTTTGTTGGTCGTGTATGTAGGCGCCATGTGTTTGCTGCGTGTATGTAGGCGCAGTGTTTTGTGCGCGGCCTCGTGTGTATGTCAGGCGGGCATGTTTGTGCGTGTATGAGGCCGATGTTTGTGCCGTGTATGTAGGCGCATGTTTGTACGTGTATCGTGAGGCGCATGTTGGTGCGCTTTAGTGGCGGTGTATGTAGGCGCATGTTTGTGCGTGTATGTAGGGCCATGTTTTGTTGTACGTTATCGTAGGCGGCATGTTTGTGACGTGTAGGTAGCGCGCCATGTGTTATGCGTGGTATGTAAGCGCGCATGTTTGTGCGTGTATGTAGGCGCATGTTTGTACGTGTATGTAGGCGCATGTCTCGTGCGTGTATGTAGGCCGCATGTTCTCGTGCGCTTGTACATGCGTGTATGTAGGCGCATATTTGTGCGTGTATGTAGGCGCATGGTTTGCTGCGCGTATGCGTGCTTGGTTAGGCGCATGAATTGCTGACGGTGTACTTAGGCGCATGTTTGTGCGCGTTGCGGTGTTGTATATAGGCGCATGCTTTCTGTCGACTGTGTCTGACTGTAGGCGCATGTTTGTGCGCGTTATGCGTGGGTACTGTAGCCGCATCGTCTTGCTGGCGTGTAGTGTCCAGGCGCATGTTTGTGCGTGTATGTAGGCGCCATGTTGACGTCCGCTCGATGCGTGCGTGCGTGCGTTGCGTGCGCGCCAGTGTCTGCCGCCTGTTAGTCAGCTCGACCCAACAGCTAATCCCAGCGGCGAAGGCGCTGCGCTTTCGCAGCTCACGTCACCACACACACTACAGAGGCGACCGGCCACGCCAACTACATATAGACGCACACGCCGATGCAATTTGGCTATAAATGCTCTGAAATGAAATTACGGGCTTTTGTTCGCCGTCGCTCAACGTTCCTCGAGTTATGACGAGACGGAATTTCACGCTGGCGAACGAATTTTGATGCAGGTGGCAGTCCGGAGGATCGCAAGTTCGCGTAGGGCCGGCGTGTACAGTGTACACATTTACACGTCCCTCATTACATTTCTAGACATAACTGAATGCACTGTCATAGACAGTTGACCAATGTGGAAACAACCTTATGCAAAACATACTGAAACCTAGAGCAGCTTATACACAGTATGGATGCTCCTCAAATCGCTCTCTGCGATTGGCACTACAACGAGAGTCACTGCGTCGCAAGAGTTGCAGTATAGGATTGTCAACACCAACACGTAACCACTCTTGCGGATTAGGCGCTCCATGTAGTTTGCGCTTGCTGTGCGAAACATGTACCGCACACCAGTCATCGCGACTCGCCTTCAGCTCAATACTACGGGCAATACAAACACTTTTAATATAGTAAATATTCAATAACTATATATTTTATTCTATTATTATTATATTATATATATATATTATATATATATACTATACCACATACACGCACAAACATGCGCCTACATACACGCACAAACATGCGCCTACATACACGCACAAACATGCGCCTACATACACGCACAAACATGCGCCTACATACACGCACAAACATGCGCCTACATACACGCACAAACATGCGCCTACATACACGCACAAACATGCGCTTACCTACACACAAGCACGCGGACGCACGCACGCACGCAGGCATACAGAAACACAACAAAGCTCTTGCCATCAGTCTGTGTCGACCAGGTGAAGGATCGAGCGGCGGTTTAACGAAATTCATGCGTGTGCTGACAATGTTCTCCTGTAAGAAAATGGGCATATGTGAGGGAGATTGTAGACTTAGCAGGAGTGAGACTGATCTTGTGCACTTTTATTCTATAGACTACTGATTTTAGAGCACAATTCACAACGCGCGCGCGCGAGTCACAAGTCATTATTAAAAGTACAATAGCATTGCAGAGATGCCGAATTATTTCTGTAATCGGTGTTGTATAGGATGGAACCTGTACAGTTGAACAATAAATGTTGGTTTCATTGAATGCAATCTGTCATGTGTTTTGTTTGTGGTTGGTTGACAGGCGAGAGTGGAAGAGCGCACGCTGCTAATGGTGTTTCCATGCAACAATCACTACAGGGAATCAGAGAATCACCAGTTTCCATGTGTCATGAGGTTACTCGAGTATTTGGTGAGCTGTATAGAAATGCTATTGCATCCCATCATGGGTTAATAATGACAAATTTCATTATTATTATTATTATTGTATTGTAATTGTATATTGTAAATATATTATACTTGTTATTATTGATAATTTGTCATTATTAACCCCTGATCCCATACGTATTCTGTATCACCTAAAATGCCCAAGATCATCGATATCCAGTCCAGTGTACTAGCGCCACCTAGTGATCGCCAAATTAGTACCCATAAATTTCCCCGACTGCATGAACAGAACAGGCATTCATTCTTACTCTAAATACTTTTATTAAATATATACCCTGGTTTAATACAAGCTTGTAACACGTGCCATGCACCTGCAACTACTGCTAACAAATAATCTCACTGACCATATACAGGTTTAAACATGTATCTGTTGCATTACTGCAATGATGACTAGCTGATCTGCGATAAATCATGCCTTATCTGTCAGCCCCGTCCCCTAACTTCGGACACTTCGTTACTTCTACAACCTTTCATATGATGCACGGACTACTTACTACACGCCAATGAAAATGCATATGCTATCGACATCAAACACACGAATTAGAAATTTCTTCAAGATATACATAGGATGTTAATAAAAACAATTATCTTGTATTATGCAGCTACGATTAGTTTACGGTGGGTGACAAATCAGGTTGTCCTCTCCAATCATACAATATTAAAAAATATCGTTGATCCTTCATCTTTACATACCACACACACACTCACGCACGTATGCAGGGTAACTGGTCAGAACTAGGTTTATAATTGTGATAAGTTTGAGGTTATACAATGCTTTTCACAGTTTCACTTCCGTAATACGTGCCGAAATTCAGGAAAAGTTAATGACTATGCAATTCATAGTTTAAGTTCATATCGCTACTAACATTCAAATACGGTTTCCATGGTATCTCCCTATCGTTTTTTTCGCAGTATCAAGATGATGACTGCAAAAATATTATATGTCTCTTCTGAACAAAAAACCAGCCGTTTGGGAATACATACAATTGAGCAAAAGTTGTAGAATCCGTAAAGTAGAAACATGCTTTCATTACAATGTTAGAACAAAAGCAATCGTGCATAGGGAGATTAAATGGAGAACTTAACATTAACCCTATAAAACTAATGTAGCATCACCATTACCTGAAATGTGTCTTGAGCTTACAAATACACAACACACTTGCAGGTTCTTCCAAAATATTGGCATGATTAATATTAGATATGATTTTACATCTACCAGTATTACTGGCATTAACCATACCTACTACTGATACTAACTACTACTGACTACCATGCTCTCAGAAGTAGATAATAGGGAAGGAGTGACTTCAATAAACAAGGGAAATTCGTCATTTACTAGCCTTAGAATACCTACAATTTACTACGCGTAACTCAACCAACTTTAGCTCAAATCGTACATAGTACATTCGCCTAGCATCATGCGAAATCGTTTCCTCGTATACACCCGCAATCCGGAGATACAGACTAAAACGTACGACACGATTCTCCATTCTGTTGGCAGCAGATAAACTCCATAACCCGACTTACTTGAAACAATAGGCAGCTACTAATGACTCTTGTGCACTCTTGCGCCCTCGGCGATGCGGTGTGGCTCGCTGAGAGATTGGACATCGACGCAACACTCGGCGAGCCAATCTTTGACCTATTTACAGCTGCTTTGCCCCTTCCCCCCCCCCACGCACGCACGCCCACCGCAATCAGCAGCAGCTCCAGCTCCAATCTCCCAGCGAGCCACCCCGCATCACCGAGAGCGCAAGAGTCGTTAGTAGCTGCCTATTGTTTCAAGTTAGTCGGGTTATGGAGTTCTGCCAACAGCATAGAGAATCGTGTCGTACGATTTAGTCTGTATCTCCGTATTGCGGGTGTATACGAGGAAACGATTTCGCACGATGCTAGGCGAATGTACTGTGTACGATTTGAGCTCAAGTTGGTTGAGTTACGCATAGTAAATCGTAGGTATTCTAAGTCTAGTAAATGACGAATTTCCCTTGTTTATTGAAGTCACGCTCCTTCCCTATTATCTACTTCTGATGCTATCCAGTAGTGATAGGCCCAGTAGAGATGACAGTTAACACTGCAACCGATCTACGTACGCAAATATTTTATTTACCCAGTAAGTATGAAAGAACAGGGTAAACACTGGGAGGTTCACAGCTGATAGCGTATATCTGTCTCTACCCGTCTTATCCCGAGTAAGCGTCACATTCACTGTAGCAGGTTTCCACCGTTTGAAAGCGTGACAGATATAATGTTCATACTTTAGATATTTCCTCCCTCTTCTCATCCTTCTCTTCTGCAAATTCTTCACTTATGCAAAGACACCAAGCAGCCTGCTTGCCTGTAGTACATAGTGGCCTCATGTGAGTGCACTAACAATTACATTACACATGTAAATTCTACGCATTATATCTTGGGAACTTTGCGCAGTTCGTGTGTGAGCCAGACAGCACTAGAGAGAGTTGTGAGCGCTCCAATCTGATGCAAGGCACCACACCATGTCGGTACATACATGAGCAGGGCTGTGATGCCTAGGCCAACCTACAAAAATCAAGACCGATTTCAAATCATTAAATGGCGAGACATAACAAACAAAGCCACTTTACTCAGATATATCGAACAGCATTGAATAAATGAACCTAAATGCCTATAATGATAGACTTCACGACCGCAATACAAACTGTGATAATCCCAAAATCTACGGGTGTGACAAAATGGTGTGACGTATACATGAATTTTTTCTATAGTAATTTATTTCTGCTTATAATCCGTAACTCCACAGTATTAGTGCAACAAAATCCACTTCCAGAAGTATCATGTTCTCTTGTATTAAGTTGAGATGCCACAAAAATAAAGTTGCATCGTTGGCACGTGACATTTAATTTCTGTTTCATCTCTCGCTCCAAACCGCTATAGTGGCCATCCGTCGGATAAACACCACCATCAGTACCCATCCTTTTTGTCTACTAGTGCTAGTGTTCAGCTGTCACATACCTGTGTGCAGATGATGATGACCAAAGAGTTAAGTGCCATGCGAGTGCGAGGCGGCATGGGCATCTTGCGATTTGCATACCACATGTATGCTATCGTACAAAACGACACCTCGCCCTGAAATGCGAAAAGGTCAAATGTGAAAAATGTTAGGCTAGTATATAAAATTTTTGTATCTGACATTCGCACATTTATAGATAAAACATGATTAAAAGTCGGATTACTCGCTTAAACTCCGACTTTTTACAAAGATGACTGAATTTGTGCGAGGTCTGTAGTCGGATACAATTTATTTGTATAATTAAATTATTAAACGTTTTACATAATTGCCACGTAACAACGTCAACTATTACAAATACCAAAAAATGTGTACTCCAAACCCCCATCTATTGGATGAAAAACAAAATGCAGTATTGAGTTATTCACTTAATTCCCTACACCAGTCACTCACCAGCAGTCTGTGGAGAAACTGGACGGCAGTGGGGTTATCGAACCAGTTCTTCCACTTTGGTTCCAATGCCATGAGGTCAGTGGGGATCCAGCGATCAGCGAATTTTGGATACGAGTTGTACACCAGTCCCGCATCCAACCCGGCCACAAAGGCACCTGCAGCAGCAAAGGAGTGTCAAGCTGAGAGAACACCCTATTAATTAACCATCGACTGCACAATAAAGTTTTAGTAATTTATTAGCAGATGTAGCTAGCACAAATACGCCAATGCACAGGCAAATGACAATACAAAAGGAACATACAAGCCACAATCAGGCCGGGTCATACCAAAAACTTGAAAAATGGTACACACGGCTTCTCTGCTTAGCATTCAGCAAATAGAGATAGAGTGTGGCAAGTTAACTCGCAGTGCTACCAGTGGACTAACCCCCTACTGTAGCATTTACTGTGAAAGCAGCTGCGGGGCCTCCGGGTTATTGCGCCATTGCGCCATGTGGGAAGGATTTAACTTAACTAACAACTAAAACTGAGAACACAGGCACAGGTAAAGGCCGTTTCAATAACAAAAATAATGGTAAATTGTATTCACCACCAAAGAAAGATAGAGGTAGATATCTACTTCCTGTGAGTTTATGCAGAGTGGTGTGCGTGCGGTAAGACTGTGTTGTTATAGAGAGGCATTTGAGCACATTTACATGGAATTATTAGGTCACAGAGATTACATAAACTAGACTTTGGTAGTAAATACAGTGGTAATTTAATAACATTTTATTATTGAAATGGCCCAAGTGCCTGTATTCTAGTATAGTGCTACATGCATAAACAACTACAACTACACATATAACCTGACATTATAGAGATGTAGTTATTTTGCAGCACACTGGTGTTTATATATTCACAATATTTCAAATTTCTAAATATTTATTTTCCGAATTTGCAGTATGTAGGTGTCGTCTATCGAGTTTAGTTCGATGGCTGGTCTTGTTTGGCCTTGGGTAATAACCACAGCAACTGCATGCGATCTATAAAAACAACTACAGCATGCAAACATATGGCAAGATGGTGTGCATGCAGTTCATCTCCCACGCAGTTGACAGATACCTGAAATGGCCGTCAGAAAAACCAGACCCTTGGTACTGAATGCAAGCCGCTTGAACTTCTGCAGCTGCTTGGTCTGGACAATCTGTAAGGATGCACACAAAGCCTACCGTATACCCACGACACCAATCACAACAGATACAAGCATATTCAGCACTACACACTAGACAGTAGACAACTTAAGGAGTGACGTCTCCTCTAGCGGTCTTGCACTAGATGACATTCATGTTACTCGCAGAACAGCGACCACATCTCAAAGTAGGGCACGGAATTTCCTCCCTATTTATACGCCACACAGACTTATAGACATGGACCAGTTTGATGTGGTATCAAATTTGCAGTCTGACACAGACAGATAGGCCTGGACTAGTTTGATGTGGTATCAAATTTGCAGTCTGACACAGACAGATAGGCCTGGACTAGTTTGATGTGGTATCAAATTTGCAGTCTGACACAGACAGATAGGCCTGGACCAGTTTGATGTGGTATCAAATTTGCAGTCTGACACAGACAGATAGGCCTGGACTAGTTTGATGTGGTATCAAATTTGCAGTCTGTACGGAGTATTAGATCTTGCCTTTTTCCAATGAACGTCACCGCGTGCCACAGGGAACGCCACAGACAGGAGACAGGAACGCGGCCCCGCCAAAGACCAGCAGATGTTAACTGAAACATGTTCCAGTTCACTGGCAAATTATATTTGCCCGTAAACAACTGCTGAACTTTTTCGGAGCTGCGTTCTTTACACATTTACCTGACACGGCGGTCAGAAACACCAGTCCCTTCGAACTGTGTGCGAGCCAGCGAAGTCTACGAACGGCCGGCGTTTTCACAATCTGTAACACGTCACACCGGCCATAGTTACCTATCCAACTAACTACATGCCCGCCATTAGACTTTTACTCTTCACCTCGAAACGGGTGCTCCTCCTCTGGCCAATCTTTACCCACTGAAGAAAAGTCTGATGCATACCACCTGTTAGTGTAATCAGGTCACAGATGTCTAGTAGAGTATTGACTGATGCTGCTGCAACCTAGACGTTCCTAGCTAGACGTTCCTAGATGTACCGCTTGCAAGCTAGCACTATTATTATTATATAGCCTATAAATGGTTAACCACCACCTTATATTCCATGCAATAAAACCAAACATTCTGATTCTGCGTGCTCTAGCTTCACAGCACAGCTGGGGGCTGTGAGGCTGTACAACTACAAAGCTGTACAACTGTGGGGCTACACAACTAAGGCTGCACTACTGTGGGGACTACACAACTAAGGCTGCCACCCAGCTAAGGCGCAGCGATCTGGGATGTTTCACAACTGTAGCGGGCTGGCAGCCAGCTAAGGCTGGCACGAGCTGGGATTTGCACAGACTGTAAGGGGGCTGCACAGCTAAGGCTGCACTACTGTGGGGGCTGCACAGCTAAGGCTGCACTACTGTGGGGACTACACAACTAAGGCTGCACTACTGTGGGGACTACACAGCTAAGGCTGCACTAGTGTGGGGACTACACAACTAAGGATGCACAGCTAAGGCTACACTACTGTGGGGACTACACAACTAAGGCTGCACGACTGGAATTGCACAACTGTAGGGGCTGCACAGCTAAGGCTGCACTAATGTGGGCTGCACAGCTAAGGCTGCACCAATGTGGGCTGCACAGCTAAGGCTGCACTACTGTAGGGGCTGCACAACTAAGGCCTGCACTACTGTGGGGACTACACAGCTAAGGCTGCACTACTGTGGGGGCTGCACAGCTAAGCTGCACTACTGTAGGGGCTGCACAAAGGTAAGGCTGCATAAACTGTAAGACTGTGTAAACTGCAAGACTGCAAAGACTGCATAACTGTAAGACTGCATAATTGTAAGACTGCATAACTGTAAGATGCACAATGTTCTGAACACTGCATGAACTATAGATACGTAAATTATTTCTATGAATGGCTTACATCGTGGAAGTTGAGAAGGTGAGTGAGTCCCGACCACAACAGTCCAGTGTAGAAAAGGAATGCAAGCGTGAGATGTGTGGCCAGACGGTAGTGGCTGACACGAGGGATGGTAGTCGATTCTGGATCATCCTCAAGCCCACTCTTCACCATGTACCATCCATAAACACCCTGTGTAGTCACAATATCATAGCTGTCTTAGTTACCATGATGTATGCATATATAATACCAAAAGTTAAACTTTTGGTTATAATTTTATAGCATAATATTATTATTATAATATTAAGATTAGTGGTCATAATAAGCTGAGGAACGTATACACTTGCTTCTTTATTGGTGGCAAAATTTGATGAGAAAATGTGTATTTTCTTGGCTAACTCTTGGGGTATTATCTTACTCTTGATAATACTTATCAAACAGCCTGAAAAATATCAAATGGTTTTCCTTGATCAATACAAGTGAATCTAACTAGAAATTTATCACATCATGAGGAAACACATAGTTTCTATAAATTTCAACTCGATCTACCATACCTGAATCAGCAGTAGGCCTCCGAGAATGAGAACTCTTGGTTTTGTCTGTTTTGTGAACCAACCTTTGTACCAAAAGTAACTTGCTGGCAGGGCATACACCAAACCTGTTATAACACATTCATAGGTTGAATCCCATAATACACTGCAGGGGAAAATACACCAACCTTTACTTAGTCTACTATAGCCTTCTAAATGCTACATGCACCTTACTATATGTATGTAATATACACACTGCTGGCATGACCATGGACAACACTGTCATGTACATTACTTATGAAATGTAGTGTAGCATGTGTGGCGTGCGTTAGTCAGCATTTCTTATAAATAACAAATATTGCAGAAACTTTTATGGATGAGATTTATGCTGATAAAGACAACAGTTTTCATATCACACAAAAACAGCAGCACTTACGTTGGGTGATACTCCATTAGAAGTGTCCCCAACTTTAATGTCATTAATGGTCATAGTAACAGATATATATAT
>NW_014577800.1:212832-217036 GCF_000485595.1 Priapulus caudatus
TGGGCATGTGTTTACAGTATGCATGTTATATAATATATAATATATGACATGCATACTGTAAACACATGCCCAATATATAGCATATTATGCTACAATACCCACCTATAGCTCTCCCCCACATACGATGTGCATACTCCATGAGCCAGATGAACTTGAACTCTTCTACCGTCATGTCCGAATTCTTGCTATGGAATTGATTTAAAAGAATGTTAGAAACCTGCAACCATGTCAATAAAAGCCTAACATGGCTATCACATCTCTGCTTAATCGAATAATTAACACGTTGTGTCTTTTTAAGTATATAACCTTACTGCCAAATTCATATTAGGTTATCAAATTTTATAGCCTGGTTACTAATAAACAGCCCAATTGAAAATCATCTGCATTTGCTGCTGTTTTTGATATTTCCAAAAGGCAACGGCCAAAGATGTAACAGAGGTTTCTGTGTCCTTCATGTGCATGCTGGGCCATACGCATGCTTGGCTCAATACTAGTGTTAGAATGTACAGGACACCCAATCTTAGCTATACGTACTAGTATTGTTACATAATCACAGTGGTACTTATAGGAGTATTGCCAGGTAAAACTTGGACAGAGTTTTTATCTCAGTTGTTGATAAACTAAATATATTCAAGTCTAGTTTGCAAGGTAACCAGCAGTGAGATTGGACAAACTAATAATTTGGCAGTCAGGTTACATACTTACAACTGACCAAAGGTGTGAGTTATTCTATTAATAGTCAGCAGTGCGAATTAGATAGCCATATTATTCTTTTACTGCAGCTTTAGTGTGAATCTTACAAGTTTTTACAGTATATATAGTAAAAATAAGTATGCACTATGCAATGTGACTATACATCTGCATTTTAACTGCTCTTTAATTAGAATTTTTTTTGGTCTCTTCAAAGGTCACAATGAATAGTTTTCACATACTATTTGTATTCTGGGAATTCTTGGTATACGCTGAACTCGTCTTCCCAGGCCTTTTGTGAAAGTGGAGGTACCATGCCTTTGATTAGGTCCCATTTTGTTATGGAAAGGCCAGATTCCGTCAACCTAAAAATGAAAACAGTTTACAATAGTTTTATCTTTTATATTACATATATATCGCCGAGTGTGCCGTGAACCTGACATTCATGGAAAGTAATCTAATTCATCACTACAGAATATAATTACAGTCCATTCTACGCCACGGGTGTTTTCGAAATTTAACGTTTCATGAACCATTAATTATATCAAATGTATCACCTATCAGTTAATCAGGTTTTACTTTTCACCCTACCTAGTAATTCCACCGAGCGATACCATACAGCCAACCATTCCTGTGCAGCCAAGAAACCAATATCCAACAATACGTTGAGAGCGTTGAGAAACCTCCACGGCTCCTTTCTCTGCTGCCACTCCCGCTGCAACGGCCATCCTTCGCAGTGTCGTCGTTCGAACATTCTGTTCCCCATAAAATCATATACTTATATTATTATATAAAATATAAAATAAGATTAAGATAAGATTTGGCAGACATGCAACCGCATGAATCTTAAAAATAAGCACGGGCTGCGTTATTGTTAATATCTTTAATTTTGAACCTCAGACTGCGGACTCATTTTGCTGCAGACTCCCTCTTTTTGAGGGTAGGGCATCCGTTGGACTCCCGTGTTCAAAAGTTAATTTCTATCCCTAAACTAACAGTAACATCTACCCGTAGTCACACATATGACACTTAGAGGAGATCAATCTTCAGCAACTGCTGTAGCTTCAGATATTTGACCTATAACTAGCTGCTACACTTAGCAGCTATCCCTAATTATCAGAGTAGGAATAGCTACAGCGCAAATTAAGTAAGATAGATGCACATGTATCTGCTGCTGGCTAATGACAACAGATTCAAAGGCATGCATACATGTATGCAACGTACAGCACAGTTGTAAGTGTAGTGTCTGTAAAGATTATACAGTACAGGATACATGTCCCTGCAGATAATCAATAGTGCGAGAGATGAATTAGGATGGGAATAGATCTATAATGTACTTTATAATGTACCTGGCAGGTATTCCCTAGTAGTCTGGTTTTTGCCTTGAAATAGCAGAGTGGTGATCTAAAATCTTTCTGTGGCGATTGAAAGCCAGAAACCTGCAAAAACAGTGAGAGCAATTTCATGAAATATTCCCACACAGTGATCAGCATTACCGGGTGTTGAATGTAGCATTCCTGAAAGGTACTGGGTGGATACAGGCACCAGAAACGATAGACTGGTCCATCTTACACTGTACATAACGCAGTGTTAGCATTTCATATAATATGTATTTCAAGTACAAAGATATATAGAGACAATATTGGTGTCTTCATATACGTTTTCATCCTTATATGGTACTACCATTTACATACTTAGACATAACACAGGGGAAATACACCGTGTAGTGGGAAATGTACACAGGAATCCACAATCCCTAGACAAGTGCAATGCTTTATGCCAAGTATAATTTTTTAACCTGTGCCTCAATGCAAAATCGAGGGTACAGTCAATAAGTTATGTGCACATCACATCACTCTTCTTTTTGACCTTGGTTCTTGGGCCCTTGAGCTATGTATCTCTAGCACTATAGCTGTCCTAGGCTTTGACACATGCCAACAGTCGTGTGACATACTCATGTCAAAGAAAAAAAAAAGAAATAAACAAAGAAAAGTTATTAAAACAAAATGTGTTTGTTGGTTATTCAACTGACTGTCTTGACTTTCTAAAGTGGTCGATCCCCACTTTATATCTGGACAGTACGGGAACCATGAAAATGTCCCATTTAAATTGTGAACGCATTTCCAGTTGCGTCTTCATGCCTACTTGTGCCTTACACAATCATCTGTATACAACACAGGGGTATATAACAGGGGTTTTATATTTAAGCTTTATAGCTTCCTAACCCCTAGCCAGTTGTCTTGAGGGGACAAGTGGCATCCAGGTAAATACAGGTAACAAACACTGTATACACTGTATCAGGGGTTAACCATGACAAGTCAAATGTTAAAGGGAGACTTTACTCTAGGTTCTAGGGTTATTTTCAGCTAATTTAGGTTATAATTATGCTACATAAAAAGTTTCATGAATATTAACCTAATATATATATATATATATTATATAATATATATATGGTGTTTTGTTAATCACCATTAGAAATATTATTAAAAAATGTTTTAAAACTAACGACTACAGTTTGATTACACCGACGGTGGCGCCACTCAAAGCGCACGATCTGATAAGTTGCGCAAAACCACTTTCCAGCCAAGGGCTACAGACCGAGGATGTTTCTTATTTATTAATTTAAAAGCAAAAGGATTGTAATATCTTATAAACGACATATAGTTTCAGTTATATTATGGATAAATTTGTCCTAAAATGAACATCGTTCGGTTAAATAGCATTTAGGTATGAATATAATTGCACCTTTGTGATTAGCCCTCGGTCTATAACGTGCAAAATAAATTGGCAAATACGCAACTTTTTCAGGGTGGCAGCACGGTCGCGGATGTCATGGCGCCGTTCAAATTTCGTAGCGTTGATGTGTAATTAATTATAACAATTAAATTAGGGTTAGGGTTAGGGTTATGTGGCAGATTACAGGGCTATGTTCAGAACCTGTTGAAATAGAGAATTGGAAGTTTCGAATCGTTTTATAAAGTAGAAGGAAGTTTGTTCTGCAAAAATATCCTGAAGCGTGTTCAACAGCGCGAACGCTCGCGTGCACTCGCCTTCTGAATGACACTGCGCGGTCGAGCGTTCGCGAGCGCGCGCGATCAGGCTCCCAAGGCTGTTCGCGTAGCGCGCGAGTTGTTTTCAAGATGGCGACTGGCAATCCGGCGAATGCGAATCTAACACTTCTGACTTTGGGAAATGTCGATGGGTCAAAGGAGATTATTTTCTATATTCTCGCTGCGATGAAGGAAATGGCATTCTAATTTTGTCTGCTAATTCGTTTAACAGTACTTGTCAAAGACGCGATCAAAATCTGAGCTGAGGAAGCCGCCATCTTGGATAAAGCGAGCGCTCGGTGTCGTTCAAGTGGCGCTGCGTTCGTGCTGCGAGCGTTCGCGCTGTTGAACACGCCTCTGATTGACTGAGCCCGAGGTTCTGCCCCACACTCCACAGGCACTTGGAACGTCTCAATAAAAAAAAAATAATGTAAATACGAAATGTATTTACTACCAAAGTCTTA
>NW_014577800.1:218268-218932 GCF_000485595.1 Priapulus caudatus
AGACTTCGATACTTTGACACAGGCAGGATTCCTTAATGTGCCCACGATTCTGTTTTACCAGGTAGCAGGTAGCAAGGTACACGTAAAGGGCGGCACAACACAGCAACTTCGCAGTTCGATTTAACAAAAATAGATGGTGAAATAAACACGACATGGTATTTACTACAAGGTCTTAATGTTTCTCTAGTCTATCTTTCGCCTATTAGTTGCCCCGCTAGCTGGCCCCCCGTCAAAATGCTGTGTCTAACATGCTCATCTCAACACCCACAAAGTCACGCGCACCCCCCCGCCCTGCGATTAACTATACCCCCCGTTAACTACAAATTATCGGCAATAAATAGGCAAACATAGAGTAGAGAAACCGCAGCCCTTATTTTATTTTTGGCAAAATAAGTACTTATAAGACTTTGGAAGACCTGCTACGAACCCTGTACCTGCTACCTGGTGAAAACAAATGGCATAAGAATTGCTTTTCAAAGACACGTGTGCCCAGTTATCCAAGTCCTGATAAAGCACGCACCACTGTATTTACGATTGCACTGCACGATGTTTGTCTCCTTACCCTAGGGCTCGTAATACAAGTTATGCAGGTAAGGTCTATGTCTCCCTGACCTCTGTTTGACCTGGCTCGTTTAGCTATTTCTGACTAATAAATAATAATATA
>NW_014577801.1:0-891 GCF_000485595.1 Priapulus caudatus
TAGTCACGACGGTGGCGACCTCCCACTCGAAGTAAAATAATTCCCTAGCAGCGTCACTGAAACCTTAAGCAACCCGCAAACCTGTATAATATACATATACATGCATATATATATTATAGCCTGACCACACTGAGTATATATACCGGTAAGTATGAACTCAGCTGTAAGTGTGTTTCCATGGTGAGGAGTCAATTCCGCGCATCTGCTGCCGTCGTCACTAAATAAACGCGCCAAAAATCTCAACAAACAAGTGCTGATTAATTGTGGCTCTGCGAGAGCGCATGCGCAGAAAGACGATACTGTCACGGTGTAGGCGCACAGCGTTGAGGGGTGCTGCAATTGCCCGCTAGAAATACCACTGAAGCCCGGAGGGGGGAGTGGGGAGGGGATGAGGTAGGGGGAAGGATGGGAGGGGGAGAAAAGAGGAATGGGAGGGGAGGAGAAGGGAGGGGGAGAATAAAGGAAGGGGAGGGGAGGAGAGGGAAGGGGGAGAATAGAGGAAGGGGAAGGTAGGAGAGGGAGATAAGAGAGGAATAGGAGGGAGAGAAGGAGAGAAGAGAGGGAAAGGAGGGGGAGAGAAGAGAAGAAGGGGAAAGGGGGAGAAAAGAGAAGGAGAGGAGGGGGAGAGGAGTGGGAGAGAAGAGAGGAAGGGGGAAGAGGGAGAGAAGAGAGGGAGAGGAGTGGGAGGGGGGCACGATGAACTGACATGCAAACATCGGTGGCGTGTGATTAGTAATTCTAGGCGGTGGAACACATGCGTGCTTCTTATGTGTCCGAGTCAAGATGTAGAGTGAGTTTAATGCTGCTAGTAAAATTCATAGCTGCGAAGAGAGAGAGTGAGTAAGAGAGAGAGAGAGAGAGATAGAGAGAGAGAGAGAGAGAGAGAGAGAG
>NW_014577801.1:1348-4422 GCF_000485595.1 Priapulus caudatus
TCTCTCTCTCTCTCTCTCTCTCTCTCTCTCTCTCCTCTCTCTCTCTCTCTCTCTCTCTCTCTCTCTCTCTCTTTATACAACACTAAAATCCGACACATTTCACCGCACACCAAATTCCACTTAAGCAAATCAAAATCCTGCCGTTTGACGTCAGTGGTTCTTGCTGTTTGACACGAAACCTCGCTGGTGGCCAGTAATCCGACCATTTGCAGGCGAGGGCCGTCACGTGATAAATCAATGCTCGACGATTGGTTGTACGAGGGAACTCCTGACGCTGGCGCTTGCTGCACTAAATGGCGGTCACCCAGGCCGACGAACATTGTGTCCAAACCTCGTGGATCATGCTCGCTCACGTAACGACACAGAGAAGGTGGCTAGGTGCAAATTGGTGCACCCTAGTGCCGAATTCTACCGCAACAAAATTTACAAAGTAGTCCAGGTTTCCAGAGACGAAAGAGTGCAACAATTGGCGGAAGGCTACTGTTTAGTGCTGCCTATACTGACTGACTATATAGACTGACTCCACGCGTCCCCGCGATTACACCCATAAACGATGACGTCGCGTGTATTATTATATATAATTATTACGCAGTTCTCCTGCATACAGAGATATGTAGCGAGCTAACTTCTACCTGGCCCCGGACGCAAATAGAGGCTTTATTAAAGACCGCCCGCAGAAACATCCGCATCTATTCTTACACAATCTAAATGCGTACGATCATGACGCACAAAACAATTATATTAAGGTACAATTAGTTCTTTGTCCAGAGATTAAGCATATATAAGGCTCTGGCGTGTGGCTTCAGTGAAACCATTGTTAGGCACAGTGATATAACGTGTTCTGCAGAGAGCCTCATATAGCATTTCCGATTTCCTTGAATTATGTACACCACTCGCGCGCCGTAAATAGTTTTGGCCGCACGCACGTTTTCGACGCTCACAGAAGCGCGGTCACGGCGCAAATGAAAGCGCCAGCGCTGGTTAAACACGATGCGATGCGACGCATAATGAAATCTTCGAAACTGTAGCTGCGCGCTTTCTGAGAAAACTCTCGTCGTGAATCTAAAGCATGATTTCCTTGCCATAATAGTCTAGCGATCAGATTTAGAAAGTCGACTGAAAATCGGTTGGAGCGCGCGGCTCTCCGATTCCTTGCAGCGGAACGTAACGGTGCTGCTTCGCGATTCTAAGAATGATTACGCGAAATTATTTTAGTCAGAGAATAATGTAATGGTCACAACATGATCGTACAATCTTATCGCTCAACGCCGTGTATACGCTTATTCTTAGCTTCCACCTCCCCCTTTTCTGTCTCTCGCTCTCTCTCTCTCTCTCTCTCTCTCTCTCTCTCTCTCTCTCTCTACCTCAGCATCCCTTATCCCCCAGAATCCCTCAGCATCCGTCAGCATCCCTTACCTCCAGAATCCCTCAGCATCCCTCAGCATCTCTCAGCATTGCTTACCCACAGTATTCCTTACCCCCAGAATCCCTCAGCATCCCTCAGCATCCCCAGCATCCCCAGCATCCCGCAGCATCCCTCCCCCAGAATCCCTCAGCATCCCTCAGCATCCCTTACTTCAGAATCCCTCAGAATCCCTCAGCATCCTTCAGCATCCCCAGCATCCCGCAGCATCCCTTGCCACCCCCCGCATCCCTCAGGCATCCCCAGCGTCCCCCAGCCTCCCCCAGCCATCCTCCAGCACCTCCAGCATCCCTTGCCACCCCCAGCATCCCCCAGGCATCCCCAGCGTCCCCCGGTATCCCCAGCATCCCCCAGCATCCCTCAGCATCCCCAGCATCCCCCAGCATCCCTTGCCACCCCCAGCATCCCCCAGGCATCCCCAGCGTCCCACAGTATCTCCAGCATCCCTCAGCATCCCCCAGCATCCCCAGCATCCCTCAGCCTCCCCCAGGCATCCCCAGCGTCCCCCGGTATCCTCCAGCATCCCGCAGCATCCCCAGCATCCTCCAGCATCCTCCAGCCATCTCCCAGCATCCCCAGCATCCCTAGCATCCCCAGCATCCCCCAGGCATCCCCAGCATCCCCCAATATATCCAGCATCCTCCAGCATCCCCAGCTTCCCCAGAACCCCCCAGCATCATCCAGCCATCCCCCAGGCACGCCCAGCATCCCTCAGTTCTCGGTGACGGTGACGCGTTAAAGATGCGGATGATGACGATTGACACATGGCTTCACTCCAGCTGCCGGGGCAAACCAGTCTGTAAGCGCGCCGACGCTCTCTTCGCCTCGCTGCCTCCCCCCACCCCCACCCGCCGGTAAATTGGGTATCTGGCACCCACGGCAGATTGCAGAGAGCGGGTGAAGATTAATTGCGTGCGCCTATATATCTGCTGCGGTGATGAGAGGCCGCCGCAAATACCCCCATAAAATATACGCGCCGCCGCCGACCAAAAAACTAGGTCAGACGCAAACGCCGCCTTGCCGTAGAGGGCGCCAGCATCGGCGGTGGCTGTCGGCACGTGCGCCGGACGCAGACGCGCTGGCGGGTAGTTTGCAGCACGTGGTTTCATCTTCAGTTAATTATTACCTAGCATCTGTAGCTTAACCTGACCGCCACTAGCGGTGGTAGACACAACTATGTGCGAGAAGTAAGGCGTGCAGCTACAAAGCCCAGATC
This sequence comes from Priapulus caudatus, assembly GCF_000485595.1. Classification (NCBI taxonomy): domain Eukaryota; kingdom Metazoa; phylum Priapulida; class Priapulimorpha; order Priapulimorphida; family Priapulidae; genus Priapulus; species Priapulus caudatus. Next base: position 3,988 of record NW_014577801.1, read on the forward strand.
CACTACCTTTAGATCTACCCCGTGTGTGAAGCGGAGGCCTGGACCGTCTCTACGGGACATAGATACACTGCCACTACCCCGCGTGTGTAAAAGGGAGGCATGGACCGTCTCTACGGGACATAGATCCACTGCCACTACCCCCGTGTGTGGAGGGGAGGCCTGGACCGTCTCTACGGGACATAGATCCACTGTCACTACCCCCGTGTGTGAAGGGAAGGCCTGGACCGTCTCTCTAGGACATAGATCCACTGTCACTACCACCGTGTGTGAAGGGGAGGCCTGGACCGTCTCTCTAGGACATAGATCCACTGTCACTACCACCGTGTGTGAAGGGGAGGCCTGGACCGTCTCTCTAGGACATAGATCCACTGTCACTACCACCGTGTGTGAAGGGGAGGCCTGGACCGTCTCTCTAGGACATAGATCCACTGTCAC
>NW_014577801.1:4480-5665 GCF_000485595.1 Priapulus caudatus
GTCTCTCTAGGACATAGATCCACTGTCACTACCACCGTGTGTGAAGGGGAGGCCTGGACCGTCTCTACGGGACATAGATCCACTGCTACTACCCCCGTGTGGGTTTAGCGAGCTTCTCAATCGATGCTATTAAACTCTTATCGATGATCAATACAATCGATAGCTAGCCATGCTTCATCTCAACACCCATCGAACCACGGGGCGCTAACCTGCCAGTGTGCTAGCCCCAGCATGGTTGGATGCACTATATTGCACTATATTGCACTATATTGCACTATATTGCACTATATTGCACTATATTGCACTATATTGCACTATATTGCACTATATTGCACTATATTGTGTTGAATCACGTAAGTCATAGCACTAGGGTTCTCCCCTCCCTCGTTTGCATACAGTCACAGCCTACAGCAGCAGTGGCTGGTGCGCTCAGCCGCAGCTCTCATGGGTGGGGGGAGGGGGAGTGAGTGGAAGGGGGGTGAGGAAGGAGGGAGGGAAGGGGAAAAGAGGGAAGGGGAGAAAGAAGGGAGGGGGAGGGAAGGGAAGGGAGTGAGGGGGAGTGAGGGAGGGGGAGTGAGTATAGTGAGTAAAGTATCCTCGCTCGTCTGGCATCGACATCAAACAGGCCGTGGCCCGTCTCTATAAGATGGAAACTTCGCGCTTGTACAAATATTTATAGCTCGCTCTTACTCGCGTGTGACTCGCCGATGATCGGTGGTGGGGGTAGGGGAGGGAGGTGAAGCCCTCTTCGGATTCCGCGCGCAGAGCGAGAGATGGATGATGTGTAACATCTGTGCGCGCGGATGCTGCGGCTGCTGAGATGCTGCGGATGCTGAGATGCGGGGATGCGGGGATGCGGGGATGCGGGGATGCGGGGATGCGGGAATGCTGGGATGCTGGGATGCTAGGATGCGGGGATGCTGAGATGCGGAGATGCTGCGGATGCTGAGCGAGGCGGTCGACCGCAACGCTAACACAACGCTACATGATTGCATTAATTATACAACGTCGCTGATGCCTGTGTCAAAATGCAATCAGATGATGAAAGAAGCCCACGGTGATGATGATGATGACGATGATGATGATGATGTTGATGTTACGCACACACACACACACACACACACACACACACACACACACACACACACACACACACACACACACACACACACACACACACACACA